>NC_143478.1:11567690-11871307 GCF_027475165.1 Benincasa hispida
GATACAAGCATTCTTACCACGTTTGAAAACTGAAGTCCTTTGAAGATACAAACATTCTTCCAAGACTCGAAGCTTAAAACATCCACATGCCCCACTTCTAAACATCAAGCATACACATTCATCCGAGAGAGAATCAGAGGATCAAGTACTAGAGATCGAACCACATCGCATCAAATCAACATCAACACCAACTTAAGTTAACTCCATGAAAGTTTTTACAGAAGCCTTGTGTGAACACCTTAAAGAAGATCAACAAGCCCAAAGAGTAGATCATCCAAGAAGATCAACAAGCCCAAAGGCCGATCATCCAAGAAGATCAACAAGCCCGAAGGCAGATCATCTAAGAAGTTCAAAAAGCCCAAAGGCCGATCATCCAAAAAGATCAATAAGACCAAAGACCAATCATCCAAGAAGATCAACAAGCGCAAAGGTCGATCATCCAAGAAGATCAACAAGCCCAAAGGCCGATAAGATCAACAAGACCAAGGATGATCATCCAACAAGCCCAAAAGCCGATCCTCCAAGAAGATCAACAAGTCCAAAGGTCAATCATCCAAGAAGATCAAGAAGATCAACAAGCCCAAAGGCCGATCATTCAAGAAAATCAACCAACTTAAAAGATTATAGTTTATTTTGAAAGCATCCTATGTATTAGAGATTGTATTCACTTTCTACAAATTAATACAAATACAAAGTTCAAATTCCACGAAATAAATTTTTCGTGCGAACAACTATTATATTAAAAGAAAAAAAAACTACCACAACGATAAAGTATATAAGATCCGATTCCTTTTTTCTATGACGATGGTAGAATTTAGAGGGTGGACAAATAGGATCGATTATGATGTATATAAGTTTAGAGATAAATTCAAGTATTATAATATTTATTTAATGACGAACTTGTAAATAGTTTTGGTAAATGGTAGTAGAATAGGCCTACGGAAGTTCTCAAGAAAAGGAAAAAGGCATAAAATGTTAGGGACGCATTACTCATGCTTCAACTGAATTATTGTATTGTCAACTCCAACATGGTTCGACTAGTTAAAATATATACTATTTGACTAAAAGAGGTTGAAGATCTAAATATTGTTGAACAATACAAAAGATAAAATAACCAATCTTACCTTATTATATAATCCAAAAGCCTGACACATTCAACCGAGAGAGAATCAGAGGATCAAGTACTAGAGATCGAACCACATCGCATCAAATCAACATCAACACCAACTTAAGTTCAACTCCACGAAAGTTTCTACGGAAGCCTTGTGCGAACACCTTAAAGAAGATTAACAAGCCCGAAGGGTCGATCATCCAAAAGATCAACAAGCCCAAAGGCCGATTATCTAAGAAGATCAACAAACCTGAAGACCGATCATCCAAGAAGATCAACAAGCCCGAAGGCGGATCATCCAAGAAGTTCAAAAAGCCCAAAGGCCGATCATCCAAAAAGATCAATAAGACCAAAGACCGAAAGTTCAACAAGCCCAAAGGCCGATCATCTAAGAAGATCAACAAGCCCAAAGGCCATCTAAGAAGATCAACAAGTTCGAAGGTCGATCATCCAAGAAGATCAACAAGCCTGAAGGCGGATCATCCAAGAAGTTCAAAAAGCCTAAAGGCCGATCATCCAAAAAGATCGACCAAAGACCGAAAGATCAACAAGCCCAAAGGTCATCCAAAAAGATCGACCAAAGACCGAAAGAACAAGCCCAAAGGTCGATCATCCAAGAATCTACAAGCCCAAAGACCAAGAAGATCAACAAGCCCCCGATCGTTCAAGAAAATTAACCAACTTAAAGATTATAGTTTATTTTGAAAGCATCGAAATACTAGAGATTGTATTCACTTTCCACAAATTAATACAAATACAAAGTTCAAATTCCACGAAATAAATTTTTCGTGCGAACAACTATTATATTAAAAGAAAAAAAAAACTACCACAACGATAAAGTATATAAGATCCAATTCCTTTTTTCTATGACAATGGTAGAATTTAGAGGGTGGACAAATAGGATCGATTAGGATGTATATAAGATTAGAGATAAATTCAAGTATTAGAATATTTATTTAATGACGAACTTGTAAATAGTTTTGGTAAATGGTAGTAGAATAGGCCTACGGAAGTTCTCAAGAAAAGGAAAAAGGCATAAAATGTTAGGGACACATTACTCATGCTCCAACTGAAATATGGTCCGACTAGTTAAAATATATACTATTTGATCAAAAGAGGTTGAAGATCAAAATATTGTTGAACAATACAAAAAATAAAATAACCAATCTTATCTTATTATATAATCCAAAAGCCTGACCCTTTTGTTTATCCCATATGAACTATTTATACTATTAGTTAAATATAGCAATTAGACTCGGAGTGTTATCAAATCTAACACAATGCAAAAAAAAAAATACAAATATAGCAAAAATTTAGATTCAATTCTCATAATCTATTAGGAGTCTATCAATAATAGATTCTATCACCAATAGATTTTTATTATAATTAAAATTCCTTTAAAAAAATGTTACTATGTAATTAATTATTAGCCTTAATAGGGTTTATTATCCGTGACAATTTTTTATTTTTCTAAGGATTTTCAAGGCTTTCAAATGGACTCGGTCAAGGAGAGACTACATGTGCAAACAACCCAAATTAGTGTAATGGGCCGAATAGAGCGGCCCAGTATAGTGTTGCATTTTCCCTAAAACACCCCTATCGGGTGGGGAGAGTTGGGAGAGACTTTTCCAATAAATATTGTTAATTCAGACCCAAAATCGACCATTTATATCTTTTAAACGATGAAGCCTTAAGTTTAATTTTGAAACCTATGCACTAAATTTGACACAAAATCTCAAACTTTGTAGATAAAATGTATAATTCATCCAAAATTCACAAGTTTGAGATAACCGTTTTAAAAAGACTTACATAGCTAAGGTGTTGAAAGCACCATTATTTATTTGTTTTTGTTGTATATTTTTCTTTAGAATGTTTTCACAATACAAACCAAATGATGAACACCACAAAGTAGTTTTATTTTTATTTTTTTTAAATGATTGTATAATTTTAAAATTTTGGTTAATAATTCCAAATCTTTAATTATGAAATATCAAAACTATTATGGATAACCATTTAAAAAACAAAATGACTATGAAACAAAGTAAAAAATAATATAAATATTTTAAAACCATTGCATACGTGGTTACCTTCATAATAATTATTATCTGAACTCTAAAGGTGAAATTTAATATTTGAATGTCTTTCCATAACTAATTGTTACAAATTTAAGGTATATCTAATATTTTCTCGTGTATTGTAGTGGTAGCATGCCACAAATGGGATGACGTAAAAAAAATTTTAAGGATGCGTTTGGGATAAGAAGTTGATTATTATAATCATAAGTTATTATAATTGGGTTGTAATAGTTTGTATTTTGGGTGTAAATTATTTTAGCTTGAGAAAGAAATAGTAAACACTACAACAAAGAATAAAAAAAATGATGAATGTAAAATAGTAAAAACTATAATAAATAGTAAATACAGTAGCAAATGAGGTTTTAAAATAATGTTGACCGTAACTAATTTAGAATTTTGAAATAGTATTTACTAATTATTATAATCATATGATAGTCTTTTCCCCCGAATGACTCATAAAACTTTGAGTCATCTTCAAGAAGGGATATATAGGTGAGGTTACAAACAGAGTAACAAGAGGAAGCAACCATCATAAATCCTAACAACCTCCAGTCCTTTGCTTCCAACACTTCAACTTAAACTAACTCACACACATCCTTATCATTTGTTCTTTGACATTTCTCCCATTACCAAACCACCACCTTTTGGTCTTATTTAGCTACCTTTTGAGTATTTGGGCCATACATTTGCTTTATATGTAATTCTAAAGATATAAAATCTAAATTCACTATTTACACTTCACGCATAGTTTCGAAAAAAAAAAAATGGTAGTCGTTGAATAAAAATTTGCCATGTGATGGTTTTTTTAATTACTTTTTTTATACTTTGAATAAAATGGGTTACATAGATATGAAGTACAACATAGACGATGCATAATCATTATCCTTAATGTACAAGTAGATTATATAATTCAAAATATGCTTTTAAGGTAGATCTTTTTTAAGATACGGTTATGCGTTAATTGATAAAACAAATTCTCCCCTTTTTTCTTATTTATAGTATATCATTTATCGTCCATTGAGCTATGTAATAAAAAAACATATTTACTTATTTGAATAAGATTTTAAAAATATAGGAAGGAAAAAGAAAAAGTGAAAGAGAAGGTTGTTCCACCAAACTACGAATGTTTGTCAAAATTCAATCGTTACGTTTAAAGAGCAGAGAAAGATGAACATCCAACAATATAAGATTAATATTCACTTATTGAGAATCCAAAAAACAAAATAATTTTACTTTTTCTTTATATGTATAATATATATATAACAAACAATAAGCTTCCATTTCTCTTAACTGTCTGTATGCCAATGGTCTCACCGCCACCGCCATGTTTCTTCCCCTTCTGTTGCTCCTCTTCTTCTTCCTCTGTACGCCGCCCTGCCTTCCATCCCCAACAACACTCCCCCAAAACCCCACCGCCGCGGTGATTTTCCGGTCAAATTCCACTTCAATGCGGTGGCGCGTGTCCGACACGTTGCACACACCCCACGCAACGGCGCGTTATGTATTTTTCCCCGGGAAGCCACGGTGGACGCGGCGAATGCCAATGGTGCTGACGTACGCATTTTTCGAGGAGAATTGGATAAGCAACTTGAGTTTAAAAGATGTGAGAGCCGTATTTCGTAAGGCGTTTTCTAAATGGGCCCACGTGATTCCGGTGCGTTTCGAGGAGACCGACGACTATGGGTACGCCGATATCAAAATCGGGTTTTACAGAGGCGATCATAGCGACGGGCAGGCGTTCGACGGCGTATTGGGGGTTTTGGCGCATTCTTTTTCGCCGGAGATTGGGAGGCTCCACCTGGATGCGGCGGAGACGTGGACGGTTGATTTCGAGAAGGAGAAATCGGCGGTGGCGGTTGATTTGGAATCGGTGGCGACGCATGAGATTGGTCATTTGTTGGGGCTGGGTCACAGCTCGGTGAGAGAATCGGTGATGTATCCAAGCTTGAAGCCGAGGGAAAAGAAGGCAAATTTGGAAGTGGATGACGTGGAAGGCGTGCAAGCTCTGTACGGATCGAATCCGAATTTCAAGTTCGAGTCTTTGGCATTGGAGTCTGATACTTCTGCCAGTCAGCCACCTGTTTCCACGTGTACAGTGACATGGCCTTTTTCCCTCACCTTCTTCATAATTTTCACCTCCCATTTCTATCTTGTTTTTCCATAACGATTGATAACAGATGTAAAGAAAATACTTTTCTATTTATTTATATATATATATATATATATATAGATTTATTGGAATATTTGAAGCACAAATCTCATCCTTTCTAAGTAAAATTAGGTACTCATGAAACATGATTAAGTTGAAGTAATCGAAAACGCCTTGATTATAAATTACAGAGCCATGTAGGTTATTGATAATTTTGAAAAGCGACATAGACGATTAGATTAAAGATACATGTGTACGTAAATAAGAAAATGAAAATTGATAGAGGTATTTGATTGGTTTGGAGTTGACGGGTGGGTTTAAAGTTTCATGTTTCAACACATGACATCCTTGAGAAGCTTGTAGCGTCGTGGAGCCGGGCGAGGCGAAGGCAGTCCGGCGGCAGAGCTTCTTCTCTCAGTAATTTGATTATCACTGATTTTATGATCCTTTTGGGGTGTAGTTGCGGAGCCAGGGCGGCGGGTTCTCTGATCACTCCGGCACCAGTCGCAAACTTTAATTGTTGCATCCCCTGATTCCCCGCAGTAATAATTACTGCAATAACTGAAGAATTTAACATGATATGAGAACCTAAGTTAGAACAAAAAATATGTACATATGAAAAAAAAGGAGAGGGGATGTGTTGTGGGGGTTACGAGTGCTGGAACCGGTTGGAGCAATTGGAGCAACGGAAGAGGTGGGCTGAGAAACCGACGTCGCCGCACAAGCAACAGAGGGGGCGATTGAAATCCATGGGGTGGGTGCATGTACTTGGAGGAGCGGAGCAGAGCAGAGCAGAGCAGAGAGGAAATAAAAGGGAATGGGGAGAGAGAGTGTGGACCTTTCATTTCTTTGTTGCCAGCCTCAACACCTTCACTTCCCTGTTGTCTTCCTCTGCCGACCTCCTTTTTCTTATTTATTTCAAACGTACATTATAACGTACACGCGGAATGCCTTATTTGAGATTTGTATATCTACATTACCTCTGTTTTCCATTACTCTGTTTGACCATACGTCTTTCATATTATATGATGACCTCGTACATGATTCTAACACAAATTATGAAGTCTTTGCCAATTTCTTACGGGTTTAGAAGGTTAATTACAGAATTTACTTCACGTAAAAAATGATTTCTACCTTTTTCTAAGGTTATATCCATCATCCGTGGTGTCGATGTAAATTTATTATAAGTTGATTTGAATATTTACTAGTGAGATGGGTGTATTTAGAAGAAAAAAGGAATTTTAAACGCAAAGACATTCTGATGGGTGTAATTAGAAGAAAAAAGGAATTTTAAACGCAAAGACATTCTGATGGGTGTAATTAGAAGAAAAAAGGAATTTTAAACGTGAAGACATTCTGATTAAATGAATTCACACTTTTATCATTGTTGTATTATGTTTTTGTTCACAAATATAGATATAAAGTTTTATTTTAACACGTGTAGCAATGACTCCATTGTTAAAGCATCCTAAATCATGGAGATATGAACTTACTTCCCTAACTTTACTATTCTCATTGTTAATTTTTTTTTCTAGTGTAAAGATATTTTTGGTTGGTAATTGTTAGGGTTGGCAAATCTTGGGAATATTCGGTTTGATCGGGGACAGGGTGAGACGGGAAGCATATATATATATATACACATATATGTAACAGTAGCTTTTTACTATTTTTATTTTTTTTTAATTCTTTTTCATAATTTTGTTATATATATATAGTAATAGCTTTAAGCTATTGTTTTTATTTTTTTCATAATATAATTAACATCAACTTTTTATTGAATTTTAAAATAAAGAAATGTTAAAATATTTTTTATTATTAAATTAAATAAATAAAACAATAATAATACTAACTTGTTACCTAAAAAGTGTATCATTTCAATAGAAATACAAAAAATATTGATTTTAAATAAAAAAAATTAAAAAGAAAAACTAGTGGGCGGGGAATTTTTCCTTGCAGGGACCCGATCCTCGAACAGGGATTCCCTAACCTTGACCCCGACTCCTCAAAATGGGGAATGGGGCGGTCCCTGTCTCCGCCCCCACCCCGTTGCCAACCTTAGTAATTGTAAAATGAAAATTCGTAATTGTATGATGACTCCAGAATTTTATTAAAAAAAAATCCAACCCTCCATATCGTTATATGATCATTTACTCACATAATAGGAATGGATCAATATATAAAGATAGTGCATTTCTCGACCACCTTATAATTCGTCTTTTTCTTTGAACCTAGTTTTCAGGATCTTTGATTACTAGGTGGATATCCTATGGCTCATAATAATTTTAAGGGCTTCAACCTCATCTCACTCGATGTGTTCCAAACCTTTTCTCTAGTTAAGGCCATTGTTAATGGACCTACAAGATTATCATGCGATTTAATGTAATTTACATTAGTGATCCCATTACTCAAATAAGACCTCACTTCTTCTTATAAGCATGGATTTACCGTTATAAAAACAACTTGTTACTCTACCAATTGTGGCAGTGCTATCACATTTTATCAAGATAGGAGGTAATGGTTTCTCCCACATTGGAATTTCATATGATAAATCTCTTAATCAACTTGCTTCCTCACTAGCTGAAGCTAAAGCAATAAGCTCTACTTCCATAGTGGAGTTGACAATAATTGTTTTTCTTTTAGATTTCCAACAAATAGCACTACCTCTCAAGGTAAAAATATACTCTATAATAGATAGAGAATCACCTGACAATGTATTTCAATTAGAATCAGAAAAACCTTCAATAACGATGAGATATTTTTTTATAAAGTAAGCCATGATCTTTTGTTCCTAATAAATATTTCATCATACAATCAATGACATGCCAATGCTCTTTTCCTTGCTTACTTGTAAACCTGCTAAGAACTCCTACTGCATATGCAATGTCAGGTCTAGTACAATCAATTGCATATCGTAGGCTAATAATCACACTAGCATACTCATTTTGACTAATTACATCAATTTCATTTTCAATAGGAAATAAGTGAACACTTGAATCAAATAGAGTAGAAACATGTTTATAATCAAAATAATTATATTTACTGAGTATTTTCGCGATATAATGTGATTAGTCAAGAAAAAATCCATCTAGATTTTTTGTTATTTTCATACCCATAATAAAATTAGCCTCATCAAGATCTTTCATATCAAAATGATTGCTTAACAATTTTTTTGTTTCATTTATAACAATTATTTGAGCCAAATATCAGTAAATCATCAACATATAGGCTAACAATAACATGATCAGAATCTTTCCATGATTTATGATAGATACACTTGCCACATTCATTTGGTTCATAACCATCATTTAGCATGCAAGAATCAAAATTTTCATGCCACTGCTTTGGAGCTTGCTTTAAGTCGTATAGGGACTTAGTAAGCTTACACACTTTATTCTCTTGTCCAGGCTCGATAAAACCTTCAGGTTGGTCCATAATCACCATTTAGAAAAATTGTTTTCACATCAATTTGATGAATTTACGTATAAAAAATTATAACAATTGCAATTAACAAGCTAATGGATGTGATTCTTGTAACTAGAGAAAATGTATCAAAGAAGTCTAAATCTTCCTTTTGTTTAATACCTTTTGCGACAATTATAGGTTTATACTTATCTATGCTACCATCCAATTTCAATTTTTTTAGAATCTATTTACACCCAATAATTTTACAATGAGGTGGTAGATCAACTCATTTCCAAGTTTTATTAGAAGTTAATGATTTCATCTCATCATTTACCGTCTTTTTCCATAAAATTGCATATGGAGATGTTAAAGATTCTTACAAAAAAAAAAATTGGCATTTTCTGAACATTATAAACATATAAACCAGGAGCAAAATCTTTCACGATTCTAGCTTTTTTACTCCTATTCAATTAAACTGTAGAATTGTTGTGATTATTATCACTAGGAGTAGAGGAACCAAACTTAGAAGTTTGTTCACTGCTTTAACCCCCACTATTTCTTGACTTGAAAGGAAATTGTTCTTTATGAAAAATTACGGCCCCACACGGTAACTATTTGGTTTTCTATTTTATTTTTTAAAATTTAAGCCTATTTCATCTACGTTTTTTACACTGATTTGCATATTTTTTAAGTACAATGGTTCAATTATTAACCAAATTCAAAAAAAAAAAAAAAAAAAACTTTTTGAAAGCTACTTTTTGTATTTCTCAACAAAAACAAAAAACAAAATAGTCACCAAACAGGGTTTACATTATTTGATTAAAAAATCACATTATGTTCAATATTAAGAAATCTATAGGCTTGACTATTAATTGCATATCTAAGAAAACAGAAGTGGTAGCTTTAGACCCTAATTTCAGTCTTTTAGGATATGTTAGCCTTACAAAAGCTAGACATCCTCAAACTCTTAAATATTCCAAATTTGGCTTATACCCTCTCCATAATTGAAAAGGTGTAATCTTTGTCTTTTTGTGTGACACTCTACTTAACACATGACAAGTAGTCAAAACTGCTTCATCCCAAATATTAAAGGATGCACCTTCTTCTAGTAGCATAGCATTGGTCAAACTAATTAAGATTCTATTTTTCCTCTTTGCTACTCTATTAAAAGCGGGTGAATATAGGGGAGTAGTCTCATGAATTATTACTAATGATTTAACAACATATGAATTGAATTCAAATGAATCATATTCTCGACCTCTATCACTTCTAATTGTTTTAATTTTTCTCTCGAATTGATTTTCAATTTCAAGGAGAAATTTTTTAAAATTCTCAAAAGCAACATTTTTATTTCAATAAATAAAAATGAGTATATTTTGAAACATCATCGATAGAAGTGATAAATTATCTATTTTCTTCTCTAGTTAAAATTCATTTAAATTCACAAAAATTAGTATGAATTAATTCTAATAATTGAATATTTCTTTCAACACTTTTTTAGGTTCTTTTATGGTCTTAACTTTGTTGCATACTTCACATTTCTAAAAATTACTTTTTAAGCTATGAATTAATCCAAGACTACTCATCATCCTCACATATTTACTATTTATATGACACAAATGAGCATGCCAAAAATTTAAAGAAGATAGCATGTAAATTAAACTGGTAGATGCTTTATTGATATTTTCAATGTTCAATTTGAACATTCAATCATAGGCATAACCTTTTCCAACAATTTTTTTTTTTATCACATACTGATCATATTCCATAATTTGTTTAAAGCCAACTTTATTAAGAATATAACTCGACATTAAATTCTTCCTCATGGAGGGTGTGTAAAGCTCATCTTTCAGAGTTAATACTTATTGATGCGGCGGATGTAGTGCCACCGCAAGATTTGATGTTATGATATATGCGATGTCTTAATCACGCTTCCAGATAATATATGCGATGCTACAAAATTCACTGTAGAATGCGTTCATGCAGTTTATGCGTGTCACAAGTTTTCTTGCGATGAAACCAAGTATAATTCCACCGCAAGTTTCTCAAAATGATCCAAGGTCGAACATGGGGATTTGCGATACTAATGCAACAATGATGTGATATATGCGACCGTAATCAAAATTAATATTGTGAGGTGCTGAAAAGTAAAATGCGATGATAAATGAATAAACAGGTAAAGAGTAAAATGCGATGATAAACGAATAAACAGGTAAATAAATATAAAGTTGTGAAAGTGTGTGTGAGAGAATGCGATGGCAAGTCTTGTGAATTGAATCAGAGTTAGAACGGGTTTGGGGAAAGAACATCGCAAGTCTGTCAATTCTGTTGAGGACGCAACTAAGGTTCCGTTTTCCCTTGGCTTACAACTCTCAGTGATCACCCGCATCACCATATCTCTATGATGATCAGGGATGAACGCTTGCGAGCGCAAGGTTGTTTCCATCTCTGGAAATACTTCTTGTTTTAGTTAACGCATTCTATCAACCTTTTTTCAAGAGGTGGATTAGTATCTTCACTTCTGCTCTCACAGGTGAAGATACCATTGAGCATGTGTTAACTAAACTTAGCTGACTTCTTCAACATGGATTGACTTACTCGCTCAATCTTCCCCCGCACCCTGGAGGTTTAGTTACTCATAGTGAGAGAAATGGAAGATGAATGCATTACGGTGAATAGAGAGATAAAGATGAACATGATAATGATATTAATTGGTAAAGATAAAGCGTTTGTTACAGAGATATGAATGAAAGACAGGACAATGAACAACAATCGATGAACGGAAAGTAAGAACAAATGAGAGCAGCGTGTCAATGTCTTGGCACGGATCCCGATCGTAGCTATTTGCTTGCCGACATGATGGAGGAATGAGATGGAGAACTTCCTTCTCAGGAGAGTTCTCGAGGGAAGAATGACACTTGCACAGAACTTCTTTTCGTTCTTTTTCCGTGTGTTTTTTTCTTTTCTTTTGCTGAGTGTTGATGTTGCTATTTATAGACCTTAGCACCTTATGCGTCAGTGGTCCCACTCTAAAAGGTTACTTTTTCCAGTCAAGGTTTAGTGGGAATGTCCGCTCTGCTCCACGTTCAATTTGTCAGGTCGTACATAAAAAAATCTGTACAATTTCAGAAATCCCCGAGAATGCGTTGCTCTTTTTGTCCACGAGCAATCGTCACATGCAGTGATACAAAATCTCCGAGAATGCGTTGCTCTTTTTGTCCACGAGCAATCGTCACATGCGGTGATACCTGTTACCTGCAAAAAAAATATTTGGACATCCTTTTTGCCCTCGCAATGCGGTCAGTGGGTGTGTTTCCAATACTGATATTAACTGGTAAAGATAAAGCGTTTGTTATAGAGATATGAATGAAAGACAGGAAATTAAACAATAATCGTTGAACGGAAAGTAAGAACAAAAGAGATCAGCGTGTCAATGTCTTGGCACGGATACCGATCAGAGCTATTTGCTTGTCGGCGTGATGGAGAAATGAGATGGAGAACTTTCTTCTCAGGAGAGTTCTCGAGGGAAGAATGACCCTTGCATAGAACTTCTTTTTGTCTCTTTTTCCGTGTGTTTTTCTCTTTTCTTTTGCTGAGTGTTGATGTTGTTATTTATAGACCTTAGCACCTCCTGCGTCAGTGATCATGCTCCGAAAAGTTACTTTTTCCCGTCGAGGCTTGGTGGGAATGTACGCTCTGCTCCACATTCAATTTGTCGGGTCGTACATCAGAAAAGCTGTACAATTTCAGAAATCCTTGAGAATTCGTTGCTCTTTTTGTCCACGAGCAATCATCGCATGCGTTGATACAAAATCCTTGAGAATACGTTGCTCTTTTTGTCCATGAGCAATCGTCGCATGCGGTGATACCTGTTACCTGCAAAACAAAGATTTGGACATCCTTTTTGCCCTCGCAATGCGGTCAGCGAGTGTGTTTTCGATACTTCTACAATCTTTACGTTTCTAAGCCAATTTTAATATGTTTGATGTAACTTTTCCTTCCTATTGCAGCATATTCTAAGTAAGATGATATAAATAACATGTATTTCTACAAGTTATCAATACCATACAAAGGTGAATTTTATTCAACCTCCTCACTTCCCAAAATTTGGGGTGGTGTGAGAATCACGAAGCATTATTATTTTAGACTCCTCAAAAGGAGTATAAACTTTGAACCAATTTTTGTCATAGCAGACATGTCTATTGGCTTCAGAGTTAATGCACTATGCTTCAACACTTTGAAATATACATATATCACTTATCGTAGCCATAAACGACTCTTTAGTAATATTAGCCTGTGGTAGAGGTTCTTGTTTTTGAAGTCTACAAACTTAAGCAATATGCCCACTTTTGCCACAAACAAAATAAATTGGTTTGGAGTGTTGAGGATGTGTTTGGTTCTTATTCACTTGGTTTGGATATCTCATCTTAGAAAATTGAGATTTATTATTATTATTTTTCATATTATTCTTCTTTGACTTTAAATGACTATTATTAACAATCTGACTATTAGTTAAATTGTCATTAGAAGAGATTAGGTTTACCTTTGTGAGATTTTCATTACCTTCTTGAATCAAAGCATCTTGCCCCTTGCCTCTTCTTCCACACGAATGCGAGTAATTAATACTTTCAGAGAGATTTCATTTTGCGTATGACGCATATTTTTCTGAAATTCTCCCCATGGCGGTGAAGGTTTATCAATTATGCCGGCAACAATAAGATTGTCATCAATATTAATTCCTTCAAATGTTGCTTCAGCCACTATCATCTTAAACTCTTGTGCTTGCTCTACTACATATTTTCCATCCACCATTTGAAAGTGAAAGAAGCGACTTGCAGCATATTTTTTTCACACCTGCTTCTTCAATATCATATTTACTATGTAATGCTTTCCATATTTTCTTGGCAGATGTGAATATAGTATCATAATAATATAAAATTGATTAGCAAGATAATTTAAACGATAATACCGATATTTGTACTAATCTTTCTCATACTTATCAATTTTCTCTTGGTGTCCCATGAACTCTTCAAAGTCCATGCTTTCAACATCAATCTTCTTTGGGATTTTTTTTTCTATGAGGACATAGGCCACTTTGAGAAGATTAAGGCAGAACAACACTTTCCCTTTCTATCTTTTAAAGTGTGCTCCCTTATGTCGAAATGACTTGTTGAGACCTTCAATATTCTCTTTTGATTTCTTAATAGTAGACTCCATCTTTGAATCTCCTTAAAATTGATGGAGAATTATAAATAAAAGAGGAAAATGGAGTAAAAATAGAGAAACAAACACGTAAATAATTAGATCGAGACACGAATATCTCACTCTCTTTAAGGAGATTCAAGTCCTATGTGATGTGTATTGAATTTCTTCATATCAACCACCGGTGCAACAGATATTATGTGGCCCATCTCCTCTAGGATACAACAATAGAAATGAAACGTTGTGTAGCTCAAACTACTATGCACTGAAAGGTTGAGCTCAAAGCTCTACAACTAGAACACCCTCTTTTTTGGCCAATTGCCCATAAAACAACTAACAGGAGAAAGTAAGAGAGAAAGTAAAAGAGAGAGATATATAAAGTATTGGTTGGTGTGTGTTTGACAACAGAGTGAGAGACTTATTTATAGTAAAATTATATATCTAGATTTACTATTTAATAAACAATAATTCGTTTAACATTCAACCAAATATGTTTTCCTCTTTAAAAATTAAATCTTTCTCATTATTTCTTCAGAGTGAAACTTTAATTTAGCAAAACTTATCAAATATTTAAAAATGTGACATTTGGAATTTTTTTATATAATTTAAAATTGAAGTTTCACTTTGGAATAGAGGAAAATGAGGTTAATGTTGAGAAAATAGATACGTTAACAATTACGTTGAGGCGGGAATATCTCGTTCTCTTTAAGGATATTCAAGCTTCTGTAGTGTGTATTGTATCTCTTTATATTAACTGCTGGTGCAACATATATTTCTCTGGTCTGCCCAAGATAATAGTTATATTAAATAACAGAAACGCTAAACATGTATTTTATACATTATAACATTTTATAATATATACATAATGCATATAACATGTTTCCTATGGTGGGATTTTAAATCTAAATGGCATACTATATGTACAAACATGTTTAAATTTAAATACAACATGCATTACGTGCATAATTATTTAAATTATACGGATATGGTTCAACTTTGGCATCCTAAGCAAGCAAAATAACTAATTTATTACAAAACAGGTCCAAAACCAACTTCAAATTGGTGTAAAACCACCCAAACCAATCTGAACCGGACTTGAACTGCTCGAAACAGACCTTCAAAGCATCAAAATGGGTTGAATCAATCCAAGAATGGTTAAACCAGACCGAATTGGGGCTCAACCGATCGAACCAGAACCTTTCCTACACGAATCGACTCGAACCGCGTGTTGCTTAGTTGGGATGAGCAACATTGCAATGCTCATCCCAGCGTTGCAAAGTTGTCCTCCAGAAGCTGCTCAACGATCTTGCTTGCTTCAATCTCCAAATCACACCCCAATTTGGACTCTAATGACTCTAAATAAATTACAGACTCTAGAGCATACATATAAGTTCATCAAATAAGAGCTAATTACAAATTTAACTTTGAAATCAAAGAGAAATATAATACCAAAGCTAAAAAACCATCCATATCAGTCCAAAACATGCAATTTCAGAAATTCACCCATCAAAACTCAAATTAATGTCAATTGAGTGCTTAAATCCCACTCTAATACTAATTGATATTCAATTTTAACAATTCAAATTGATATCATTCCAAATTCACTCAATTTATTAATTCAAGGTGTTTATATTTTACGTGTTAGTAGAGGGAGCTTATAGACCTACAGATCATGAGCTCCAACGATTAAGATTAATTGGCTAAACTCTTTAGACCAAAATAATCAGTATTCGTTAACTATTAAGTCACATCACTATAGCTTGATAGTTGCACTCTCCTCACTGTAGATATATTTATGTCCACATGATTTAACCATAACTAGTAAGTCGACCCTTCACAAGTTGTTCGTAATAACGGCTGGGTCAATATGTTGTTTTACCCCTGATATTATGTCTTGTTTCTTAAGTTGCTACTGATCCTCTAGTGAACAATTAGTTTATGATCCAATCACAAACCATATCCCTCTCAGGCCAATGGGAGGGTGGGCTCTTTGTTCAAGACCTGGATTCAGTACTTAGAGAACAACCTTTCCCCTATCCCTAAATCGGGTAGGCGTGAATTCCTTATTGCACCCTATATCCCCAGCTATCTACCCGGTCTTACGCTTGAAATAAGAGGCTTAGTGAGCTGGCACTATTGAGCCAACCCTCACCTATGAAAATATAAGGATAATCCCAAATAAATAGGAGTTCATAGCTAGCTTAGGATTAAGATTGAGTTACCTAAGTCATCTAAGCGAAATTGTCAGTCTTAAACAGTAAACAATGTTATAAAGTAAAAGTGACTAATTTATTGGTCTGATCTTATGCAAACTCATTAAATAGGACGCCCCTACTCCTCATGTCAATACATGAACGAATTAGGATCACTTCGCTTGTAGCACCTTTACAACAACTTGTAACAACTACAGAGTAGGCCGCATCCAATAATGTTACTAGAATAAGGCACCCAACCTTATGCTTATACTATAGACCGCTTTAGCTATTTACTCGAACTTGATCCATTTTTATGTCTCAATATAGAGTTATGTAATAGCCATGGATCTTAGTTTATTGAATTTAGACTTTATGAATGTAATTTATTGATTAATAACAACTTTATTGAAGAAATATTGAATAACATCTTTATTGATAATAGAACGTGTTTAACTTTATAAACTATGAGTTTTAGGACACATAATCCAATAGAGTCTAATGTTGTTTTTCTAATTTTTTTTATAGAAAACAGTTTGAGAAATGAATGTCAAAGAACTCAACCCAGAGCCTATGAAACGGGTGGAAATGATGAAGGTTAAGCCAGTTACTCTCAGGAACAAGTTATCTCGGAGGAACAATATTTAGATAGGTTTGCATAACGATTGACATAGAATCTTGGGGCAATACATTTAAACCCTGAAAAAATATTTGAAATTGACTGATTTAAATCCTTAGGAGCTGGTACTTTTGAAGGAACTACAAATCCCACAGATGCTGAGGCATGGATTACTCAAATTGAAAAATGTTTCAGAGTCATGGGGTTGTCCTTAAGACCGAAAAGTCACTCTAGCAACCTTCTTATTGCAAAGGCAAGTAGAAAATTGGTGGAAGATGATTGAAAATCGAATAAGAGGAAATAACAAACCCACATGGATAGAATTTTGAGAAAATTTTTACGAAAAATTCTACCCTCATTCATTTCGTGATATGAAATGAAATGAATTTCTGCAAATTGTCCAAGGGAACACAACTATAGCAGAATATGAGCAAAAATACACTGAATTGTCCCGTTATGCACTAAACATTATAGATGATGAAATAGAACATTGCAAGAGGTTTGAAGTAGGATCATGACAAGAAATCCAAACTCCAGTAACAGCCTGCACTGCTTGGGAAGACTTTTCCAAACTTATAGAAGTAGCTATGCGAGTAGAAAGAAGTCTACAAATTGGAAAGAGTAAAGAGTAAGATATTATGATAAATAAACAATGAATTAAATAAGGAAGTGGGAGGTCTACTCTAGGAGTATCTAATAAAGGAATCTTTAAAAATAAGGATACTTCAAAGTTCGGAATAGGATATACAAACCAACACTGCTCCAAATCAATCACTAGCTATAATAGGAGGCCTTGGTGTCTAAAATATAATCAGTATCATTGGGGTAATCAATGTCCAGAAAACACAAATGTTTGTTTTCACTGTGGACAAATTGGACACTTTAGGAGAGAATGTCCTCAATTAATGACAAACGCTGGGAAGACAACCTCTCACACAATTCATTAAGAAGTTAGACCAATGAGATAAGGTAAAAGACGACCAAGGGAATGGAAGGGAAGGGAAACAGGCGAATTAACCCAGCATTCGGGAAGAATATACGCTTTCACTCAAAAGGAACCAGAGCCAGAGGACAAAGGAAAGACTCCAAAAATATGAAATTGTATATATTTTCCAAATACTTGGAATAAAACATCTTTTTCTTGCTAATTTATAAATTGGTTGATTAAGAATTTGGGAAAAATTTTGAGGATGAAATTTTCTCTAAAGAGGTAGTAATTGTGAAACCCCAAATGTTTGTCTATGTAATTTAAAGCTTGGTTAATTAAGAATCTTCTAGGGGAATATAAGAAGAGGTGAATTCCTTAAGAAATGGGGGGAAAAAAACGTAAAAGACTAAACGTTAAAGTGGAAGTTTTGGGTAATAAAATTTAACTAAGTATTGAAACAAACAAACACCTAGTATTGATATGTTGTATGTTACCAAGGTCAATTGAAGTTTAAATATGCTACTTGGCAAGGCCCATGTTGGACGCGTGAAGACCCCATGCGTTGGTAAGAGGCGCGGCTAAGCTAGGCGTCATGCATTCAAATGTGATGTTTGGAAAAGCAAAGTGTGAGCACCAAGTAGTCGTGCGATGACATGAGGGCAATGACCAAGTGTTGGCGTGAGTGGGCTGCTCATGTGGTGGAATGTGATTGGGCATTAGCAACAACTTAAAGCAAAGTGACGAGTTAGGTAGGCACTAATCTAGTGGCATGCGGACAGGTGAGGTGCTGATGGACGCGCACGAGCAGGCTTGTTGGCGCAAGGCGATGTGCGCAGGAAGTGAGCGCTCGACCGCACGCATGGAGTCGCGCGAGCAGAAGTGCAAGACACCGAGTGTGTAGCGTTGCACGGGCAGTAAACGCATGGTTGCACGGATATGAGTGCAAGGCACTAAGTGAGCGATGAAGCCATGCGATGGCTAGGTTATTTTAAGGTGAGGGAGACCTCCTGAGTGCATATAGCAAGAGTGGCCTAAGCGTAAAGGTTGCCGTTGGATGTGTGGTATGCGATAGCCTAGGTGGAGGAGTTGAGCGCATAAATATGTGATGATTGCCATCATGCACCAATTAGAAGCCATCGTGCGTCGAGAAAAGGCTATCATGTATCGAGTAGAAGCCATCGCACACCGAGTAATAGCCAGACGCGAGCAAGGAAACACTTGGTTATTTTGTATAAATCTTGAGAAATCAAAGGTTTTGAGCTATTAAATTGTGATTTGGGTGACAAAAGGTGGGTGATGCACCAGCTAAGTGTTGAACGGATTAAAACGAGGAGCTGTCAGTTGGAAATTGAAGGGTGGAATGGAAAGAGTTGAAGTGGGCGCATGAGAAGACATACAAAGTACGTTGGCTAAGGGAAAGGAAGATACTTTAGGCCCATTGTGGCAAAGGGTTGGTGTGGGTAGCATGAGGTGAAGTCACATTAACATGCAATTAGGCTGTAGGTGTCAAACTGGGAAGAACTTTGGATGCCTAAAAATAGGGCAGGTTGGGACGAACAACTCTTACAATCCACTAGTGCCATTTGAGTGATATTGGTGATAACGGGCAGAAATGTACGTTATTATAATGCAAAATCATAAAACAATGTAGGATTGCGATGGTAAAAATATACAATATTGCGACCAAAAGCATTTAGTACACAACATTACGATTGCATGCATCCATTGATGCTTGATTTTATGAAGTGAATTATGGATGATAAGTGATGATGAGATTGCATTGAACACTCAAGTTTCCTCAGCGGAATCCAAGTGTAAACCCCACCGAGTTTCCTGGTAAGTCCAAGGTCAAACTCAGGGACTTGGGAAAACAGATTGTGATGGTAATTTTTATGAAAACCTTGTGGTAACCGGTAACTCAATTAATTATTGGTTTGTTGTTGATTGCGTTAATGAAAAATAAGCAAATGTGGTGGATTTGAGAAAAGTCAGTTGTGGGATAGATACACTGAGTATGCGGATGAACGGGTTGAGAAGGTCTTTAGCTAGCATTACTTGGGAATGCGTCAGACTATGCGATCACTACAACCATGCACAATAAGTCATTTTCCAATGCAAATACTATGCTCCTAAGTCTAGGACGCATGTGTTGAATGCAAAAGTGTCCATAGAGCTTATTCCTAAGTCTCTACTATTTTCCTATGCGATGATGCAAAATGCATAAAGGCAAG
Organism: Benincasa hispida; assembly: GCF_027475165.1. Classification (NCBI taxonomy): domain Eukaryota; kingdom Viridiplantae; phylum Streptophyta; class Magnoliopsida; order Cucurbitales; family Cucurbitaceae; genus Benincasa; species Benincasa hispida. The sequence continues at coordinate 11,587,600 of NC_143478.1, forward strand.
GTGACCGCATACAATCATATCCTATCTCTAGGATGCATGTGATGCGTTAATAGCGAATAATGCTTATTCCTAAGCTCCTATTTCTTGATTATATGTTCTAATCACGCTCTCCCGAGCCTAGATTCTAACCTGACTTTCCCAAGCCTAGGTTCTGTCCTTAGACTACCCTCCCGAGTATCTCTAATGGACGAATGAAGCATACATAATATAAGATAATCACATCGAATGAAGATTCCCTAGTTGTGCCAACTGAGTGCTTCTCAACTCATTCAACTGATTTAGCTACTCATGCGTAAATAATAGAGAGTGAACAAATATAGAGAAGTAGATTCCATTTCGATAAATGAGTAGAGTACACAATAACAATGGAAGTTAAAGGTAGAGAGCATGGTAGCAAGTTCTTGCTGAACGAGGCTTTTACACTGTAAATCTCTATTCGGTTCCAAAGATGTTCCTGCTTCCGCAGGCGTCGACCCTCTCTCTGTCCTTGAAGCTTCCAATGCTCTTCCAAACTTACCGAAACGATCTATCAGCACAACCTCCTCTCTCGCGTCCGCCTTCAAGTAAAAGAAAATCTAAGAACCAGGCTAAACTTGAAGATGGTGAACTCGTGAACTGGTGGTACCCCTTTTCTGAAGGATGCTTTTGGTATTTATAGAACTTCCAGGGTGAAAGGCGGCTTCTCTCTCATGATTTTACAGATGGGACGACTCTAATTCCTGATTGATGTGCTGAATATTTGTCACCGAAAAGCTGAATGTCCTTGTTCGTTAGCAGCTGTCAACTTAATTTGGATTCGACTGTCATCAGCTTTCTGTCCCATCATGATTAATTATACCTTTCACCTAGATGCACCCACCAAGTTACTCTGACCATGTTGCGGCAATCCTTCTTGAGAAAATGTTTGCAAGCACAATCATCGCAAAGTCTTGCAGTGAAGTTGCGCTCGACCAATGATTTCCTATGATCGCAATTTCCGCCTTGTGTTCACGCATAATCTGCATAAAAACACAAAAATCAACTGTTCCTATGCGATGAACGCATGCGACAGGAATATTATGAATGTGATGCTTTTTGGACGCAATTTAACATATTTTATCAACACAAGCCAACATTGTTTAAGAACTTAGCACTATGATAACGTGCATTTCTGCCCGTTATCATCCATCGCATTAAAATAGCTAACATATGTATTTTTGTGCAGAAAATGCGTTGACGCAAGGTGGAAATGCAATCCGAAGAAATCATCGTCCAAGCGCATTAAGAGATTGCGGTCGTAAGGCTATGTGATCATTTGCATTAGTGAATATCTGCTCAAGAAGGTGGCCTCATAGAGCTGACGCATCAAGATGGGTGCATCTGGGTGAAAGCTTAATAAATCACGATGGGACAGACAGCTGATGACGGTCGATTCCGAATTAAGTTGACAAGCCGTTAATGACCTACTGTAGCAAGTACACTCAACTTTTCAGTGAAAATTATACGGCGTATCAGATAGAGAACTAATGCCATCCCATCAGTGCAATCATGAGAGAGAATAAACTTTTCACCCTGAAGCTCTATAAATACTGCAAACCACCTTCATTGAAGAAGATCGTGCAGTTAGTTTGTTCACCTAGTCTTAGAGTTCTTGTTCTTAGTTTTATTATATTTAGAAAGCGGAAGCGAGAGAAGGGAAAATACGCTGGAAGATCGTCCTGGTCAGCTCGAGAAAGAACCTAGGGAGCGTGGAAAAACAGAGAGAGGGCTGACTCTTGCGAGAGCAAGAATATCTTTTGAGCAGAGTAGAGAAGAACAATGTAAAACCCCTGAGAAGCAAGAAATTGCTACCTGGCTCTTTATTCTTATTGTGCATTGTCATTCTGTACTTCGATTATATATATAATGGAACTTAGTTTTCTATATCTGTTCACTCTCTGTAAAATACACATGAGTAGCTAAAATTGTCGAATGGGTTGAGAAGTACTTAGCTAACATAACCTAGGATCTTCATTGCATGCGATCATCTTGTCTTATGTTGTGCCCATCACCCTTTAGAGCTACTCGAGAGAGAGTCTACAGAAAGAACCTCAGACTTGAGAGAGCTAGGTTAGAATCTAGACTCGAGAGAGCAAGAGTAGATCTACATAAGCAAGAGATAGAGACTTAGAGATAAGCTCTGTTTGCCATCATACATCGCATGTACCCTAGAGATAGGTTAGGATAGTATGCGGTCACCTTGTGTATCTGTGTGTCGTTCGCCATCGCATAGACAAGAGTAGAGGCTTAAACGTAGGACCTATAGATACCATCGCATACATCGCATGCGTTCTAAAACTAGAAGCCATAGCATTTGCATTGAGAGTTGATTTGTTGTTGTATATATGTAGCATGATCGCATAACAATGAACGCAATCCTAGGAAGTGTTAGCTAAACCTCTTCTCAACCCATTCCCCTGCATATTCATCACATCTTTCATATTATTAACTCTTTTCTCAACTCCACCGCATACATTTTATACTGTAAACAACAAACCAACCAACCCTTTGATTTATTTGTTACCGCGAAGTGATCTCGAAATTACCATCGCATATTGTTTTCCTTAGTCCCCGAGTTCGACCCTGGGCTTACCAGGCAACTCAGTAGGATTTATACTTGGATCTTGCTGAGAAAACTTGCAGGCTCAACGCATTTTCCACCATCGCATTCTTAACCATTATTTCATCGCATAACAACACGCATCAATTGGTAAGAGAGTCCTTAGAAGAAAGTATAGTGAGAGGTCTCAGGCTGTCATCTGACAACTTGTAGAAATACAAGTTATTTATGTTGTTTTATTTAGATTATGCGGAAAAAAGAAGGAAAAGTTGTATCGATAGTATAAGAATTGGCTGAGAAATACAAAAATTATAAAATGTCGCAAACAAACCCACAAGCCCATTACGATGGCGAAATGGAATGTCCAAGTCTTTGTTTTGCGGGAAATAGGTCACCGCATGCGTTAATTGCTTAAGGACAAAATGCACAACACATCTACACAACATGCGCCAATCGATCTAGAATAAAAAATGATCAACGAAAATGCAGCGCATGCGACGATCTATCATGGATTCAAGCCATCAACGCATTTTCGGTAATCAAAACAACTACACCGCATGTGGCGATCGATCGAAGATGTGAAGAGCAACGCATTCGCGGGCAATTATGACAAGTGTACAACTTTTCAGTTGTACGATTCTGACAGATTGATCGTGGAACAGACCGAACATTTCCACTATGCCATAGCAGGAATTTTCAGAATTTACACAGTGAAACCACTAATACAAAGAGCCAAGGTCTTGTCTATAAATAACTTCCTTGAATTCATTACAAGAGAGGCTGGTCTGAAGAGAGTTTACAAAGAAAATCTGGGAGAATGACGAGACAAGGCTGAAAGGTGAGTCTCTGAGCAAGAAATTCTTTCCATTCCCGAAGAAGAAGCTCTGTGCAAGAGGTCACTTCTACCTGGGAAGAAAGCCTGAGAGGGAAGCTTTCCACTCCATCTCATCCACACGCCAGCAAGCACAATGTCTTCGATCAGGATCTGTGTCAGGACATTGACACTCTTTCCGTATTTGTTTCTATTCTTTCATTCATCTTCTTTAATCTTTAATTTACAAATCATGTATCAAACACTGATATTTAGATTTAAATATCATTATCGTCATCATTATCATCTCTCTGTTCTGTTCTATACATTTATCATCCATTTTCTCCATCTTGTGTCCTAATCCCCTGGGTAAAGGAGAAGGATTAAGCGAGTGAGTTAATCCTTGTTAAGGTAATCGACTAAGTTTAGCTAAAGCATGCTCCGCTGTGAGAGCAGAAGTGAAGATTTCATTCCACCTATCGAGAGAAGGTTGGAAGAATGCGTTAACTAAAGCGAGAAGTATTTCTAGAGATGAAAACAACCTTGCGTTCATTACATTCATCCCTGTTTCACCATAGACGTATGGGAACACAGCCGATCACTGAAAGGTGTAAGCTGATGACATGCAGAAATGCATGCCATCTTAGGCCTTTTACTTAGAATTATGAAGGTTGTTAGGCAGAATATGTGTCAATCATGTTAGGAATTCACAAGAAAAAGAGTTTACGTCGATCAACATGTTGAATCTCAGCTAACCCGTTATTTTGCGTTATTATGCGTTCAATATTCTATTTTTGTAGCTAAAACAGGAAATTGACGCAAACGCAGAAACCAGACCACTCCATCGCAAAGGCAAACACATCGATCAACGCATGGATATTGCGGTAATCTGTCGTATGCGTCCATCGCATGGGAGTTGCGCTCGTCAAACGATTGTGGTCATCATGTAGAGTTGCGGTATTAAGCGAATGCAGTCATTGAATGATTATGGCTACTCGACAACGCATTCTAATGGGATCAACGCAAGGTTGGTAGAATGAACGCATCAACATATCTACCTCGAGAAATACTAAAAGATGATGCTAACATTTCACCTACCACGCCATTAGTGGAAGAGGATCAGAAAGGATTAACACGCCGAACGTTAGACTCAGAGCAGTCCAATTAATGCTGTCGGTGACCCAAACTCTATAAATAGAAGTAGATGAGCAGAAATTCAATGAAACCAAGGTTTTTGCCTGAGGTTCGCCTAGGACAGATCCTTGCAATCTATACAAACGTGTGAGAAGATGGCTGGGAGTTCTTCACCTCTTTTATCCATTCCAAGTGAAGATCGGAGCCTTCGATCAGAGCTAGATCTTGAAAGAGTCAGTTCCTTCGCCCATCCATGGAACTATCTGCAGCCTTGACGCACATCCACTGGGAGCAAATCTTTGCTTCCAACTGGTCATTTCTTATATTATATTGTTTTCAATGCATTTCTCTGTTTCTTCGACTTCATCTCCATCTTCTTTACTTAGCATCTTTACTTTCATTACAACACTTAGTGGGATTGCCTGGGTATCACATACTTAGTCATGTGGATTAGGGATACGAAACATGTAGTAACCCACCGAGAGGTGTGCATTGCGCGAGTGTGAAGCTGCTGCAATGCCTGTCTATAGGCTAACGCATTGCTTGTCTATGAGTGAAGTCAGCAACAATCAACTACCCGAGAGGGTAAGTGGTTGGACGCATTAAGCAATGTATGCATTGTTCACAAGGGATAGTAACAATCTTGCATCAACCAAGTTCATGTGATTGTCTTGTATTATGTATGCTTCATTCGTCCATTAAGGATACTCGAGAGGGTAGTCTAAGGACAGGATCTAGGCTTGGGAAGGTCAGGTCAGAATCTAGGCTCAGGAGAGTCAGATTAGAACACATAATACAAGAGATAGGAGCTTAGGAATAAGCATTGTTTGCTATCAACCCATCGCATGCATCCTAAAGATAGGATACGATTGTGTGTGGTCACCATAGCATTGTGTGCATTTTGCATCATCGCATAGGAAAAGAGTAGAGACTTAGGAATAAGCTCTATGGACATTTTTGCATTCAACACATGCGTCCTCAACTTAGGAGCACTGCATTTGCATTGGAAAATGATTTTCCGTGCATGACTGTAGCATGATCGCATTGGCTTGAGTTGACTAAGGTTGGCCTTGCAGTCACTCTTAAGGGTTGCAATGAAATCATCTCCGCATTTTATCTATTTCCCACACATTTATTTCATGTCAAGGTTTGTCGTATCTCTATCTTTCATGCATATTCTCGTTGCGTTGTCTGTTAGATAGAAGTAGGAGTAGGATTAACTTAGCAATATCCCTTCCATTCTTTTATTTAAACCGCCGCATGTACATTACCGCATACATATAGCTACAAGTCCCTGTGTTTGACCTTAGATTACCCGAGAAACTTGCGTTCACGTTATACTTGGCGTGAGTGCAAGTAAACTTGTGGTAGGACACATGGTCATCGCATACATTCATTAACGCAGTATCAGTCCAACGCATGACCACCGACGCTTGACTATCAACGCATATCTTAGGAACATGCATCGCATACCACGTCCACGGGATTTTGGTTGTCGAGTAAAATTGACTTCTAATTTTTCGCCATCATAAGCTAAGGGAAAGCAGAACCTCAACTGCGTCCTTAACGGGATTGACGAACTTGCGATGTCCTCTCCCTCAGCTCATTCTTTTTCTGATTCATTCACAAGACTTGCCACCGCATTCATTAGATTCTTTTGTACAACTTCACAGTCAGTCCTCACCCTGTAACATTTGTAGTTTAGTCATTTATTTTATCATCGCAATTTACTTTAACGCAATTTATTTTCATCGCAATTTACATTTTCTGCGCAAAACAAATTCTTTATTCTTTATGATAAACCGGTCGCATCTACCACACTAGTATCGCATCTAAACAACAATAATCCCCACGTTCGACCTCAGGTTATTCTGAGAAACTTGCGTTGGAATTATACTTGATTCCAGCGTAAGAAAACTTGTGACACGCAATACATCATCGCATACTACGAAGCATATTACCATCAACACATACACTTAGAACGTAGTATCGCAACAATATCTTTTATCGCAAAGTACTTGAGCGCATAGAGCATCATCATATTCATATTCATTCATGAGCAATGCATAAGATAAAGAGAGAAATACAAATTTAATATTACAAGTTTTTGGCGCCGTTACCGGGGATAAGAACTTCATTCATTCATTCATCAGTAGTGCATAAGCGATATAACATAAAATCATTTCATCATCTTTTATTATATTCAACAAGTTTATGGCGTCGTTGCCGGGGATTGGTAACGGTTTAGTGTTGAATATTCTTGTGGTATTTTGCAGGACAGATCTTTGCTGTACTGTCTGTTTATCGCGAAGAGCAGGCTGACGGTTTATGAGTACTGAGACTGATCCAGAATTCAAAGCCGACCCAGAGATCGAGTGTACTTTTCGCGCAAGAGCATGTCAGAACCGACTTAGGCAAAGAAGAGCAAACATGGCTAACAATGAGAGGCCCGAAGGGAATCAAGGGGCGAATCAGCCAGCGCAAGATCCTGTTTTTCTTGCAGCCGACCGCAACATCCCGATGAGGAACTATGCGGCGCCGAATCTTTATGACTTCTCGCCTGGAATTTTAAGACCAATGGTTGAGGAGAATGCACGCTTCGAAATCAAGCCGGTCATGCTTCAGATGATCCAAAATGCGAGGCAATTTGGAGGAATGCAAGGTGAAGACCCGCACACCCATCTGCCCAGCTTCGTGGAGATACTCTTGAGGGAATTAGATTGTACCTCTTCCCGTACACACTGAGGGATGAGGTAAAGAGGTTGGCTCATTCTTTGGAGCCGAATGAAATTACTACATGGGACCAGTTGGTAGAGCGATTCATGAAGAAATTCTTCCTGCCAGCCGTTAACGCAAGGAGATGGAGGGATGTGTTAATGCCTGGGTGCGATTCAGAAGGCTGGTAAAGAACTATCCGTATATCGGGATTCCCGATTGTGTTCTGATGGAGACCTTCTATAATGGCTTGGATCGATCAACGCAAGCTGTTGCTGATGCCTCCATAGCAGGAGGATTTATGGACAAGACCTACACTGAAGCCAAGGTCATCCTAGATCGCATTTCACGAAAAACGGGTGATTGGGTAGACAACAGGTCTAGGGGAAGAGGCCCCGAGAGAAGAAGAATAGAAAACGCCATTGTACCAACTGATACAATGGCAACATTGGCCGCACAAATGGCCGTAGTGACCTCTCTTCTCCAGATGATGGCAATAAATCAAGGAACTCTCTCTCAAGGTGTAATGCAAACCAATGCGCTGGCACAAGTGGCAGCAATCAGCTGTGCACAATGCGGAGGGGGCTATACTGTAGAAATGTGCCAATCGAACCCGCAATCAATGTATGCCATTCAAAATAACCCTTACAGCAACACATATAATCCAGGTTGGCAGAATCATCCTAATTTTAGTTGGGACGGTAACAATGACCAGGGAGGTAGAGGAATTTACAAAACAACTCTGGGAATCGAGGAAATCCTCCAGATTTTCCCCAGGGTTTGAATCAGAGTCACCAACGGCAATCGCACAACCAACCTTCCACATCAAACACATCTGTAAATTCATCATCCTTTGAAGCCCTGTTGAAGCGATACATCGAGAAAAATGATGCAGTTATGCAGTCACAGGCGTCTTCGATAAGAAGTTTGGAGGTCCAAGTAGGGCAACTGCCAGCCGAGCTTCGCAATAGAACACCGAGAACGCTACCAAGTAATTCAGAAACCCCAGTATCTCATGGGAAGGAAAAATGTCTGTGATGACATTGCCCAGGCAAGTCTGACCGCCTGTGGGGATGCGGATTGCGGTAATCTTGAAGAACTTTTTCTCAATCGACATCCCTAACATCTATCTTTAATCGCTTTCTCTATAGCTTTCTTCTACTGCTTTCTTTATTGCGTTATTTACTGCTTTCTTGAATTAGTCTTTCCTGCTTTCTGAATTTACTTCTACTTTAATTCAAGTTGCGTTAATTTTATGCTTAGTTCAATTTATTTACATTTCTGTCTTAGCATTGCATTGTTCCTAATTGCTGTGAATGATTAGTAAAAAGAAAATGAACGTCGCAAAGGCTTATTAACTTGGCTTTGGGATAAGCGTTGCATTGTTGATGAAATAAAACATAATATATATATATATATAAAACTTTAATAACCATCTGATAGGCATTACGATGACGGGTGTATCTTGCGCTGATATATACACTTTGCGCCCATCTTCCACAAATGCATTGCGTTGATGAATGAGTTGCGCGTGTGTGTACACTGCGCCTGTTCTCAGCAAAAGCGCACTATGTCGAGGTAGTGTTGCGCTGGTAGAAATATTGTGCACTCGTCCACCAAAAATGCGTCTGCGTTGAGGGGTGTGTTGCGCTAATGCATACCTTGTCCCCGTCCTCCGCAAATATGCATTTGCGGTAGCGGATGCATTGCGTTAATATTTAACATTGCGCCCGTCTGAATAAAATAAAATGATAAAATCTTTTGCGAGAGAGTAGTCGAATCGTTTAAGCTTCCAAGGGAATTATGACCTAGCAGACGAAAGGACGTCCTTTCTACTAATTCATAAATGGGAGGAGTGTGACGACAGGCTTTTTGAGAATCTTGAAGCCTGCCATGCAGAGCTTGCGTTGGGCCTATCAAGGCCCAACCTATAAATCTCGCCCTCCTTCAATCGAGGAGCTTATTTGAATCCCTCACGATAGAAACCCTAAGTATTTCCTCTGCATACCAGACCTTCCATTTCCCTTCTTTAGACCAAAATTTTTCCAACTCTTTCACTCCACTGAAACCATGGCCGGCCAATCTTCACACTCCCAAGCCCCCGTCACCGCACGGGATGCGGAATTCCTCGCTGCTAGTCACCGCCCAACCCAAGCCTACCCAAAGAATCATTGAAAAACCTCGGTAAAAATCCTCTGTAGCCAAACCACTCATCCGAGAGGGGCCGAGCATGGAGAGTGTCCCTGCCACCAGACCTGAGGTGGTGCTCCCAGTACCTTCATCATAAAGTGAACTGAAGAGAAGAGATGACAAAGAGGTATTTGGGAGCATTTTAAGCAACTTGAAAAGAGAGGAGGGGCTACCTAAAGCCGGAGTTGTAAATCAACCCCTACCTTCGGAGGAGAGATGGCAGAAGCTTCGCGGATAAGGGCCCTGGTCGTTGCGGATCCTAAGGAGACTATTCCAACAGACTCCAATGAGGGACCCATCAGGGCCGTTTTGGAGGAGGTAGAACTGAAGAAACATTAAGAGGTGGCTGAAGGGAAGAAGAAGAGGAAAAGCAAAGAAAAATGGGTAGAAGGCGATGAAGCTGCCCAGTCAAAGAAGGAAAAGAAAGAGAAGAAGACGAGTGAGAAGAGACAGCGCAGGCGAGAAGAGAAACGCATGAAGAAGGAAGAGAAGAGGAAGAGGGCGGAAAACCCAGATTTCGATGGAGAATCCACCACCGCAAGAGTGGAAGAGGGGGTGTCAACACAATTCAGAGCATCAGCGCAACCTCAAGTGTCATCAATGCATATAAGATTGGTTGCGACTGAGGATAAAGAAGATCCAGACATTACCCCTCTGATGCGGTGTCGCAAGGAGAATGCGCTGCAAGGGTCAACAAGTGACCCATTATTTTTGCAAATGCATAGCAGAAGAGAATGAGAGAAGATAAAGAGAAGAAGATGAGAAATAAGAGAAAATGTCACGAGCGCGTCAAATCATCGCATCGGGCGATTTGGCCAGGAAACTGCACGATGAGGATGTGCGCCGTGACAACACAAGGGCAGAAAAAGTAGAAATAAAAAGGCTCGAGGATGAGCAACACATATTGCTTGCCTAGGAGCAGTTTGAGAAAGAGATGAGAGAAGAAAAAGAAGAAGAAAAGAAGAAGAAGGAAGAGAAGGAAAAATGGCGCAAGGCCAATGTGCAGTGCATTAGAGAGAATAAAAGAAAAGAAGTTGCGGAATGGAAAAGGGAACAAGAAGAGCAACGCAAGGTAAGGGAACGCAAACAAAGACAACAATCCCGCCTTGCGTCCACTTAAAATAAGGGCAAAGCGAAAGTTGAGAGCAGCGAGCTTGGGTCGACCAGGAGGCGCCAATCAACAAAGAAGGAAAACGATGATCTGATGATGGAGATGGGTTTCTTCCCTACGTCGACGCCACTACCAGTTCTGATCATAAGTGTTGTGTTGGAGCATGGGTTGGAGACTTTTTGCCACTGCCCATCTATCATTATTCCTACCGTAGTGAGGGCCTGTTATCATGGCCGGCTCCATGACATCGAAGATGCGGTGATCATAGAAGGATGGGTAGTACCATTTAGCACAAAGGACATCAATGAACTGTATAAGATGAAGAACATCCCGGAAGCACCGAGTAACAAGATAATTGATGACCCTGAAGAAGTACTCATGGAGGATGCGCTGAAAGTATTAACGCAATCGGGCACCTAGTGGTCGGTATCTTTAACAGGCATTAAAACCCTTGCCTCTAACAAGCTGCTCTCAGAGGTGTGACTTTGGGTATACTTGGTGAAACGACGACTCATCCCAACAACGTATGATAAAACCATTTTAAGGGATCGAGTGATGGCCGCATATTGTATAGCGCGCGGCATTCCGATTGATGTAGGCCAATTGATTGCGAAGCAGATTCGAGGCTTTGTTGGCCGTGTGAGAGGCTAATACTTCTTTCCATGGACGATTTCGAGCTTGTGCCTCTCTGTGGGCATAGGCATTGACGAAAAAACCATGCTTGAAGTCCATGGCCTTATCCATACGAAGATCCTGAGAATGCTTCTCAAGGATTCGCCACACTGCCCCGAGCTTCCACCCAAACGGCCCCTTATAGATCTGAATGCGCCGCAACAAACTAAGCCAAAGAAGTAGCGAAAAAATGATAAAGGGAAGGAAAAAGTCCAAGATCAATCACCGCAAGATCAAACCCAAATACCCTTGGACCCCTTACCTTTAATCATTCGCCCTCCAAGCCCTCCAATGGAACCCCTTTCCCCTCTTCATGAACACTTCACCAATATCCTTCTTGCTCCTGATTCAAACACCGTATCCTTAGCAGCATCTCCCCACCATCCATCTCCACCTCACTTTTCACCTCCATCGCTGCATGTTGGCAACCCCATGGTTTGGGAGCAGGCCCTTCCACTCAATCTCAAACCGTTGCTGGTGGAAATCGCAGGCGCAACCTACCATCGCAACCCTCACTGTTGACTTAGCAGAAATGTAGTCTCTCTTCTCTCAACAACAAAACTTCTTCTGCCAGGAAATAACGGAATTGCAAGAGAATAACGCAGAGTTGCAACGCAGTAATACAAAGGTGCGATAGACGATGATTAATATTCAACATAATATCTATACGATCGGCCTGAACCAGAGATAAATGGCAGAGCGCAACCATGAATACTTTAACTTTTTAACAGCATACTTACATGGTCCCATGGTGCCTCCCTATCTACAGCAACCTCTGCAGTTTCAAGATGCGCCTCAACGAGCTCTTTCACAACATCCTCCTCAAGATCCCCAGCCGCAACTCTAAATTTGGGGATGTGCCACCTTCTCTGCAATTTTGATAAATTTTTCTTTCCGGCCATTCTTTCATTATTTTTTATATATATAGTAGCTACACCTTTAATTTTTTTGTACATGCTAAAATTTTGTGTTGCGATGTTTGTAATTCTTTGTATACTTAGTCAAATTTTATAAAACTGAGTAATTATTCTTTCCATATGCGTTAGCCTCTTTACTTATCATCATTTATCAATTATTGCGGTAATTTTTGTCATTTATTTTGTGTTGTTAATTGCGCTACCATGATGAGTAGTATGCATACCTTTAGAAATATTTCTTATACATTTCATTTTTTAACTAACACTTAGACAATTCATCGCAATAGCTCTGCTTTACCTTCTCTAATCCAAGACTCTGCTCAAACCTTCTTTTCAAAATTTTGACTAAGTATTTTGTCTTTTCTGTCCAAAACAACGCAATGAGAACCTTGCGAATCTTTAAATTTTGGGGTGGGGAAGGTCTGAGCAGATGCGGTCATATCAGGCAAATGCGTTCATTATCATAAAAAAAAAATTCATAAAACTCCAATGTCAGCACAAGAGAAAAATCCCAACCTGATAAGAGTTAAGTCGTGAAAGGAACCTGCTCGTAGTAGGATGTTCGCATGTCACCCATGGGAGTAAGTCAAAACAAAGGTAGGTTTCCCGGATCGACGCAATATGAAAAAAAAAAAAGAAGAGAAAATAAGAATAAAAGAGACAACTCCTCTGACTAGCAAAAGTAAAACTTGGTTGAAAATCAAGAGTTGAAGTTAAGATTAGTACACGACCGAAGTTGGATGCTCGCATGACACCCGTGGGAGCAAGCCAAAACGAAGGGTGTAACCATGATCAACAGTCTCTAAGAAGATGACGCAAACCAGGCCACCGCATAAAGATGCACTTCGTTGTTTTTGCAAGAAAAGGTAAAACATTCTTCTCAAAACTAGAAAAGAACTTTGGGTAGAGGTTTTTTTTAGATAAGAATAAAGTAGAGCATGTTGATGAAATGTTAAAGAATAGAAGGAACTTGCGTTGTCGAGTAATTTTGTAGAGGTAGAGCATTCGGAGTAGCCAATCGACGCAAAGTTAGGATGAGAGTTGAGCGGAATTACCTTAGTTGAAGATATGCTTGAGGACAAGCATATATCTAAATTTGGGGGTGTGATAAATTGTAGAAATACAAGTTATTTATGTTGTTTTATTTAGATTATGCGATAAAAAGAAGGAAAAATTGCGTCGATATTATAAGAATTGGCTGAGAAATACGAAAATTATAAAATGTCGCAAACACACCCACTAACCCCATTGCGATGGCGAAATGGAATATCCAAGTCTTTCTTTTGCAAGAAATAGGTCATTGCATGCGTTAATTGTTCAAGGACAAAATGCACAATGCATCTACACAACATGCGCCAATCGATCTAGAACGAAAAATGATCAACGCAAATGCAGCGCATGCGACGATCGATCATGGATTCAAATGATCAACAAATTTCCACCGCATGCGGTAATCAAAATAACTACACCGCATGAGGCGATGGATCGAAGATGTGAAGAGCAATGCATTCGTGGGCGATTATGACTAGTGTACAACTTTTCAATTGTACGATTTTGACAGATTGATCGTGGAGCAGAGCGGACATTTCCACTACGCCATAGCAGTAATTATCAGAATTTACACAGTGGGACCACTAGTATAAAGAGCCAAGGTCTTGTCTATAAATAGCTTCCTTGAATTCATTGCAAGGGAGGCATGTCTGAAGAGACTTTACAAAGAAAATTCGGGAGAACGACGAGATAAGACTGAAAGGTGAGTCTCTGAGCAAGAAATTATTTCCATTTCCAAAGAAGAAGCTCTGTGCAAGAGGTCACTTCTATTTGGGAAGCCAGCCTGAGAGAGAAGCTTTCCACTTCATCTCATCCACACTTCGGCAAGCACAACATCTCTGATCGGGATCTGTGTCAAGACATTAACACTCTTTTCGTATTTGTTTCTATTCTTTCATTCATCTACCGTGTTCATCTTCTTTAATCTTTCATTCACAAATCATGTATCAAACGTTGATCTTTAGATTTAAATATCATTATCGTCATCATTATCATCTCTCTGTTCCTTTCTATACATTTATCATCCATTTTCTCCATCTTGTGTCCTTAATCCCCTGGGTAAAAGAGAAGGATTAAGTGAGTGAGTTAATCCTTGTTAAGGTAATCGACTAAGTTTAGCTAAAGCATGCTCGACGGCATCTTCACCTGTGAGAGCATAAGTGAAGATGTCATTCCGCCTATCGAGAGAAGGTTGGAAGAATACGTTAACTAAAGCGAGAAGTATTTCCAGAGATGGAAACAACCTTGCGTTCATTACGTTCATCCCTGTTTCACCATAGACGTATGGGGATGCGGCCAATCACTGAAAGGTGTAAGCCAAGGGAAAGTGGAACCTCAGCTGCGTCCTTAACGGGATTGACGAACTTGCGATGTCCTCTCCCTCAACTCATTCTTTTTCTGATTCATTCACAATACTTGCCACCACATTCATTGAATTCTTTTGTACAACTTCACAGTCAGTCCTCACCCTGTAACATTAGTAGTTTAGTCATATATTTTATCATCGCAATTTACTTTAACGCAATTTATTTTCATCGCAATTTACATTTTCTGCGCAAAACAAATTCTTTATTCTTTATGATAAACCAGTTGCATCTACCACACTAGTATCGCATCTAAACAACAACAATCCCCGTGTTTGACCTCAGGTTATTCTGAGAAACTTGCGTTGCAATTATACTTGGTTCCAGCATAAGAAAACTTGTGACACGCAATAAGTAAAGAGAGAAATACAAATTTAATATTACAAGTTTTTGGCGCCGTTGCCGGGGACAAGAACTTCATTCATTCATTCATCAGTAGTGCATAAGCGATATAGCATAAAATCATTTCATCATCTTTTATTATATTCAACACCATCTCAATTGAAGTCCTGAAGAAAGAGGAGCTTGCATTAGATGTCCAGTGGCCAGCTGATCGCATAAGCCTATCACCTAGCCCTGTCATGTGTCATTGCCAGTATAAGCGCTCGCGCACGCACCCACGCCAAATGCATCCTGAAGAACGCATGACAACATATACGGACGCATCCCGACGCACGTTGCACGTATCTCACTGCCTAATGTTGCTCTTTGTGAGGTTTGTCGCCCATCTTTTTCATCCTTGCCCATTTGCGTGCCCATATACGGCCACCCTGCAGCCCAGCGGCCATCAACTTGCCAAAATAACCTCCAACGGGCTGTTTTAGAGAAGTTAAGCCTTTTTTTTTTAGGGGGGGAAGGGGGAGTAAGCTGGTCTTTCTAACTTTTAAAGTTATTTGTGAATAAATTGGAATTATTGGAGGAATTATGGACTAATTTATAATTTCTTTGAAAGAAGAGGAATTCAGAAGAAATAGGGCAAAAAGTTGATTAAGGAATTTTTTGAGAAACCAATCAGGAGAAACTGTGAGTGGTTTATGTTGTTGAATGGTTGAATGTATTATATATTTATACTAATTTGATAAATTTGACATGATCTGAAAATACATGTTTTCATGAATCATAATTATTGTTCTTTTGTTTGGAGAACTGTTTACTCTTTAAGTTTTGGTTTCGATGTTTGTTCGTTTTGGTTTGGTTAGAAACTGAAAATTGTACTCGAATCTTATTAGCATATTTCGTGGACGTTGGACTGAAATTGTTAGTATGTCTGACTAGAGTTATCCACCTACCTGTGTATGCCTAATAGGAATAGTCGACATGAGCACATTCGAGGGGTTGTTTGGGGTGCTGGAAATTGTTTCCTCAAACCAATTTATGGGATTTGCTATGTAATTGAAGAATTATATGATCATGCCAACCTTATCTCATTTATTAACTGTATATATATATGTTCAATGGTCGTTTATGTTGTGATATTGCTTTCCCAAAAATATTTGAAAGCAAATAATATTTAGTTTGAACTTACCACTCATTGAGCGCTCTCGCTCATGTTTTCCAAATGTTTTTTTTCTAAATTTCGCCCCCCCCCCCCCCAGGTGTTAGAAGAGGGTGATGGAATTGGCTTAGAACTAGTCGACGGGTGATTGCGAAAACCATTCTATCTTGACAGCTGTATCAAGAGGGTTTGGACACATGGTGGTATTAAAACTGTATAAATTGATAAACATTAATGTATTGTATAAAATACTCTTGACTGAAGTAGCACGGTTGTGTTTGTGTTTTAAGAAAAAAAATTCTAGATAGTAAATGTTCTTAATATCTGTTGTAGGGTCGACTCAGAAGAGGGTGTGACACTTATTATCCACAAATAATTATCCTAGTATTGACATGAGCTTTATTGGTTAGCACTTTAAGGCCTTGTGCTGATCCTAGTATTTCTTGAATATATTTGAGAATAAGCCCCATTTTCTTATAGAGAGCGACCTCACTCTCACACTCATATAGGTAAAATTTGTCAAGGGTGCTCCTATAATATAATACACCCCACTCATATAAGCTACAAATTTTATTAAGAATTTATTGAAAAACTCAACCCTCTACATCATTAAAGGATAATGCACTCACATCATAGAGATCAAAATATAAAGATAGAGCATTTCTTGGCCACCTTATAATATGTTTTTCCCTTTGAACCTAGTTTTTAGTATCTCTAATCACTAGGTGAGAATCTTTATATATGGCTGATGACATGTAGAAAATGCGTGTCATTTTAGGCCTTTTACTTAGAATTATGAAGATCGTTAGGCAGAATATGTGGCAATCATGATAGGAATTCACGAGAAAGTGAGCTTGCATCGATTAGCATGTTGAATCTCAGCTAACCCATTATTTTGCATTATTATGCGTTCAATGTTCTATTTTTATAGCTAATGCATGAAATGAACGCAAATGCAGAAACCGGACCACCGCATAGACGACCGTATGCGGAGAAGCACTCCATCGCAAAGGCAAGCGCATCGATCAACGCATAGATGTTGCGATAATCAGCCGTATGCGTCCATCGCATGGGAGTTGTGCTCGTCAAGGGATTGCGATCATCATGTAGAGTTGCGGTATTAAGCGAATGTAGCCATTGAATGAGTGCGGTTACATGACAACACATTCTAATGGGATCAACGCAAGGTAGGTGGAATGAACGCATCAACGCATCTATCTCGAGAAAAACTAGAAGATGATGTTTGACATTTCACCTACCACGCCGTTGGTGGCAGAGGTTCAGAAAGGACTAACGGGCCGAACGTCAGACTCAGAGCAGTCCAATTAATGCTGTCGGTGACACAAGCTCTATAAATAGAAGCCAATGAGCAGAAATTCAAGTTATTCAGGGTTTTCGCCCAAGGTTGAATCCAAAATTTTAACCTGAGGTTCGCTTAGGGCGGATCCTTGTGATCCAGACAAAATGCATGAGAAGATGCTGAGAGTTCTTCACCTCCTTCATCCATTCCGAGTGATGACCGGAGCCTTCGATTAGAGTTAGATCTCGAGAGGGTTAGCTCCTTCGCCCATCCATGGCACCACCGGCAGCCTTGACGCACCTCTGCTATAAGCAATTCTTTGCTTCCAACTGATCATTTCATTTTCCTCTCTTGTTATATTGTATTGTATGACATTTTGTGATTAAGGAATTAATACAATTTGTTTTCAATGCATTTCTGTGTTTCCTTTAACTCCATTTCCATCTTCTCTGCTTAGCATCTTTACTTTCATTGCAAAACTTAGTGAGACTGCCAGAGTTTTGCATACTTAGTCGTGTGGATTAGAGATATGAAGCATGTAGCAAACCACCGAGAGGTGTGCATTGCGTGAGTGTGTGAGAAAACCTTATTTGCTTAGTATGAAGCTATGGAAACGCCTGTCTATAGGCCAACGCAATGCTTGTCTATGAGTAAAGTTAGCAACAACCAACTGCCTGGGAGGGTAAGTGGTTGGTCGCATTAAGCAATGTATGCATTGTTCACTAGAGATAGGAATAATCTTGCGTCAACCAAGTTCATGCGATTATCTTGTCTTATGTATGCGCCCATCACACCTTTAGAGCTGCTCGAGATAGAGTCTAAAGAAAGAACCTAATGACTCGAGAGAGCTAGGTTAGAATTAATGCTCGAGAGGGCTAGATTAGGTTTACATAAGCAAGAATAAGGACTTAGGAATAAGCTTTGTTTGTTATTACACAGCGTATGCACCCTACGGAGAGGACAATGGCTGCGTCTAAGAAGTAGGATATGGTGGCGGTATGCGGACATCTCGACATTTATGCATACACACTACATACATTCTAGATTTAGGATTTTAGTGTGTGTAGCATGATCGCATAGTTTGCGTTGACTAAGGTTGCTCTTGTAGTCACTCTTAAGGATTGCAATGAAATCATCTCAACATTTTATCTATTTTCCCATACATTTATTTCATGTCAAGTGTTGTCGTATCTCTACCTCTCATGCATATTCTCATTACGTTGTCTGCTAGATAGGATAGTAGGATTAAATTAGCAACATCCCCTCCATTCTTTTATTTATACAGCCGCATGCACATCACCGCATACATATAGCTATAAGTACCTGTGTTCGACCTCGAATTATCAGAGAAACTTGCATTCGCATTATACTTGGCTTGAGCGCAAGAAAACTTGTGGCAAGACGTATGGTCATCGCATACATTCATTAATGCATTATCAATCCAATGCATGACCATCGGCGCATGACTATCAACGCATATCTTAGGAATATGCATCGCATACCGCGTCTACAGGATTTTGGTTGTCGAGTAAAATTGACTTCCAATTTCCCGCCATCAATGACTCATGAGAATTAAAAGGACTTTAACCTCATCCCCTCGATGTGTTCCAAAGCCTTTCTCTAGTTAAAGCCTATGTCATTGAATCTGCAAGATTATCGCTAGATTTAATGTAATTTACATTAATGATTTCATTACTCAAATAAGATCTCATAGTTTTCCTCTTATAGGTTTGGATTTACCGTTATAAAACGAATTTTACTCTACCAATTGTGGTGGTGTTATCACAAATTAAGATAAGAGGTAATAGTTTCTCCCTGATGGAGAGATTTACTGTCGCCTGCAAACCTCTACTAATAAAATAATATTTATAATTCACCAAACCAACTACTTATACTACTAGGCCACACAAGTGACAAGTATGGGGTTGAACCTCAAGGAGCCTAATATACAATCTCTCTAAGCTAAATTAGTATATGGAAAGCAATAAAAAAATGAGGGATTTTGGTTTTTTGGATTGACAGGAAAACTAATGCGGGAAAATAAGATAGATTGAGAAAGAGAGAGAGAATGAACACAAAATTACCTTTGCTAATTTAGAGATTGTTGGGCTATCTATGAATCTATTCATCAATTAATCATGTAAATATTCATGGATAAACTATTTCCCAAGCCTAATCGAATGTAGGGACAACCCTACAAACTCCCTATGAAAACCAACATGTCATCGATTCCTAAAAATTAGTCATGTAAACCCTTCCATTTAGTTAATCACAAAGTTTTTAGATTGATTAGGAAATTAAGCTAAATTGGCCAAAACTAACCTAATGCATTTCCAATCTTCAGATTTTGTTATCTTTTAGATGATCCTATAATTCTGGCAATCAAGTTATAATTATAACTAAAACATATTACTACTCAAATTAAGCTTGCTTTCGATGCAATTACGGACATCTAAAACATACGTAGCAAGGGCGAACAACACATACAAGTATATGCGATTAAGTTGTCAATTCAATCTACCTCTATGCTCATTCTAGAAATTCAAACAAAGAGAGAAAATCAATAAGAAATAGAAAGATCCAAGAAGAATTTATCAAAATATCATAAAATTCAAACCAACGCCCTACAAACCTCAAAACCGATGATTGGCTTTCAACTATTCATCAAATCTGAATCACGGTGCCAAAATATACATTTTAATCTCAAAATACAAAGTAATTTAATGAGTTTTGGCCAAAATTGGCCAAAATCGAGCTTAAAGCTCTCAAAATCAATCTAACTCTTCTATCTCTTTACTTAAAATGGAACAAAAATCTATTTATACCCGCAGTGTTGCGACGCTCTTATCTATAGCATAGCCCTCAAGCATAAAGCTTGTGTTGCTATGCCAATCAATTCGTCAAGCGCGCACGTTCGCTCCACGTTCATCAAATTCTGCAGCATAGCTACACTACATGTAGCGTCGCGACACTCTCTTCAATATTAGCTACTGCCTTCTAGCGTAACATATAGGCGTAAGGCTGGCGTTGCAACACTTCGACACATGGCTACTTCTGACTTCAAGTGTAAAGTTATGCTTAGTAGTGTTGGGATTGGTGTCCTAATTCTCCCGGAGTCTTGTAGTTTGTAAACAGATTGTACACATTGTTATTAATAAAATAAGTGTTATTTTATTCGCATTTACTCATATCCAATAAACTAAAATTCATGGTTATTTCATGTAATTTAAGCATGTATGTGAGACATACAAGTGAATCATGCCTTAAGTAATAACCTAAATGGTCTGTAGTATAAGGATAAAGGAGGGATACCTTATTCTCGTGACATTACGGATACGGGTCGCTTTGTACATATTGACAAATGTTGTAAAGTGCTACAGATGGTATGATCTTAACCATTCATGTGGAGACATGCGAGCGGGGGTGTCCTATACAAAGAGTTTGTATAAGACCGGACCACGAGATGATTTGTCTCTTTATATAACGTCGTTGATAATTGAGACTTACATCTCAC
This sequence comes from Benincasa hispida, assembly GCF_027475165.1. Taxonomy (NCBI): domain Eukaryota; kingdom Viridiplantae; phylum Streptophyta; class Magnoliopsida; order Cucurbitales; family Cucurbitaceae; genus Benincasa; species Benincasa hispida. The sequence continues at coordinate 11,608,451 of NC_143478.1, forward strand.
TAAAACGACCATATGTGTCATGACCTTTATCCTAAGTGTTTTGGGAACTGCTGCCTATGAGGGCGGTCCTTTGATTAGTATGGGTGAGAGTGGCCAGATTACCAACTCAACAAACCTACCTTTTTGGGGATTTGTCTGATTGGGGAGCTGGGAACTCAGTTACACAAGACGGAATCCACTCCTTCTCCGAAGTAGGGATAAGAAGATAAATTGCTCCCTTAAAGGCTAATTTCAGGTCTTGAACATAGTGATCACATCTTCTCTTTATAAGAGAGGAATCATAACTTATTGTTCATTAGAGGAATTAGTGGTACTTAAGAAGTTAGATGTAATTATAGGGGCAAAATGGTAAATTGGCCCAACTGTAGTTACGAGCAATTTGTGAAGGGTTATCGCACTGTCGATTGGTCATATGGACACAGAAATATATCTGTAGTGAGAAGAGTGCAATTTTCGGTCTTTAGTGGAGTGCTCGATAGTTAATGGATGGTGGATCTCGTGACTAAAGAGTTTAGTTAGTTATTCACATACTGTTGGAGCTTCAAGTTACAAGTCCATAAGGTCCCCTTAGTAGCTCAATGGGTTCAAGTTGAGAATCAAATTTTGGGTTAGTTTGAAGTGTTCAAATTAACAAGAGGAAATTCAATTATATATGATATAATTGGTGTGATGTATGATATACATTAATTGGAAGAATTAATATAAATGTGATTTATATTAAGTACCATAAAATAGAAAAAGAACTATGGTTTGTATGCTTCATGTGATGAAATATTAAAACTATAGGTTATAAATATAATATTAGAACTATGGTTTATATGCTTTATGTGATGAAATATTAAAACTATAGGTTATAAATATAATATGATAAGTTGGTTATCATATTTATTTACAATATATTAATTATATAATATTTAATTTTTTTCTCTAATAACCAATTAAGTGAAAGGTTATTAGAAGTTTTATGGTAACCGTGAGATAAAAGGAAAATGGTTTTTCAAAATTAGTAGTTGATTTTGATTCGGAAAATTCTCACGAAAAAAGCTATCAAGTAAAAGAGTTTTACTAAGCGATAACGTTGACAAAGTGTACACGATCGCTTAGAGTTGACTATACGATAGTTACTCAGCTGATCGTTGCTACACGATCGAGTAGCAAAGTCTATGTGATAGACTTGCATTTTCTAAACGATCGAGTACATTGTCTGTGCGATAGACAACTTCATATCTCTCACTTACTCGATTGTCTATTCGATCGCATACCTCATCTCTTTCTCAATTAAGATCATATAGAGCTCACATGTAACACCCCGCACATTTTATTTAATAATAATGTAATTTTCAGTAACTTTATTATTTGGAAATTCAGTAATTGTCCTTAGTTGGAGGACATTTTTGGAATTTTGGATTTGAAGTATAAGTGCGGGAATCTAAGTGTTGACGTGAAAATTATTCAATTTTTGAAATCCAATTTGAAAACTAATGGCAAGAATTAATTTTCTTTTGAAAAGGAAAGGAAATAAATAGTATAAAATGGATTAAGAAAATGATTTAAATGTAATTATATTATTTCCTTTTTAGTTATTATTATTATTATTATTATAAAATAAAAATAAAACCCATCCCTTCTCCCTCACGCACGAAACCCTCTCCCCCAAATTTTCCTCCTGCCGGTCACGACCCCCCTTTGTCGCACGAGCCAAACCCATCTCGCCGTCGCCTCCCTCACTGCCCAAACCCATCTTGCTGCTGCCTCCTTCACTGTCGGTCACAACCTCTCTTACCGCTGTCTCCCTCACTACCAAAACCCGACGTCGCACCGCTCGCCCAGTCGGAGAGTCGCCGTCAGAGTCGCACCGCTCGCCCAACTGGAGAGTCGTCTGAGTTGTCGCCACTCCTAGCCATGAACACCGCCGCCGCTCCAACCCCCTGACCACCACGTGCCACCGCTGATCAAACCTCCTGACCGCCGCGTGCTGTACTGTCTTCTAGCAGCTTGACTCTTAGATTTTGGTAAGATCTATTTTGGTGGTTGGGTTTCTTTAAAGATTTTATATGGCCACTAAGTTGGATTAAGGATTAAATTAGTCACATTATTTTGATTTTAGATTTGAGCTTGGGAAATCACAGCAGCGACTGTCCAGCGGATTCAAGACCATTCGTCAAGAGTTTTGGTAAGAGTTATGGTCCTTATTGTTGGTTTGTGGGCACGCTTTGATTACTGAATTAAGTTGACTTAACCCTTGTATCTTTAAGGTTCCAAGCTATCGTTCATTGGGAGTTAAAATCTATTGGAAGGAGATTTTGGAGTGGTTGTTAATCAAGTTCCTTGGGTAAGATTTTGGGGTGTTGTGGTTTTGAATCTGAGGTGTCGCAATTATTATTAGACTGAAATTTTATGGTTGTATTCATATGGTAGGGTCGTTTCTTCAAATCGCGGTCATCATTTGGTTGTCGGAGTTTATCTGTGGAATTTCGATTAAGGTAAGTAATCTTACCACTGGAATTGCCCACGAGTCAGGCTTTAGTTGTATGCTATCATGGTGAGTGTATGTTATGGTAAATTATTAGCATGTTGATTGATAGTATGACCTGAATCAAAGTATGTTTTGGCACGAGTTCTAAATTGTTTAAATATACAATCGTTAGTATGTGATGGTATGTGTTTTCATATGTCGACGTCTGATCTACTGGTGTTGATGCATACTTGTATGTTGTAGAATTATGATGTACGGTTTACATGAATGTTGTATAATATGTTGTTGAGGATTATGTGTATGTGATGGAGCCATGGTACCAAGGATTTCATGTATGTTTTAGAATTGTACGGTGTTGATTCTTAGAACGTTGAGACTGTGTGAATATCCTTATTGATTAGTTAGATGCTCACAAGTTTTGTGTTTCCTTCGGGATTCACCAGTTTGTGTTTCCTTCGGGATTCACCAGTTTTGTGTTTCCTTCGGGATTCACCAGTTTTGTGAGCATACTTAATTGCAATAAGATAGGACTCAGTCTCTTGTCTGTTTCATGTGCTTATGTTCCATAGGTGGCTATCTAGAGGACATAGATGTCTAGCCTGACCCCAGTGGTGGGGTTACTTACTGAGTATTTCATACTCATCCTTTCTTATGTTGATGTTTCAGGAAAAGGTAAAGATGCACCGGCGATGGCGTAGCGAAATTCGTGATCGTGACATTGGGACTAGACTTTTTCGCTTCCGCACCTTGAAATTTGAGTCCTTATTTTCCTCTTAATATTTAGTTTTACTGTTAAAATTTTATTTCTAAGGATTATTTCTTTTATATACTTTTGTTGGTCTTTAAGAATTTTGGGTACCCTATTATTTGTTTTAACAATTGCATTTAATAAATGTCTTTTGAACTTCTCTTGTTTTAATTGGCATTTATTTCAAATAACTGAGCGTCGTTTTAAATTCTTTGCATGCATTTATTTTAGTAACGGCCTTACCAAAGTCCTAGGGGGTCGGGTCGTTACATCACAACTCCTGGATTCTCACACCGAGAATACTAAGGTAACACTTATGGTAGTATCCTTACTCTATTCGTGAATTGAGTTGGACTTGATTAGGTTCGAGGAGCATTTAAATGATCGTTGTGTTCGTGTTTGTATTGTTGGCTGGTCTGTTCGTTACGTTTGAGTATTGCTGTGAGCGCATTGGAGACTGGTCGAGGGATTCTTGAAGAATGGTTCTTCAAAGGTACGCATACTCTATCCCTTGGATATAGTTAATAGCATGTTATAATTTCGATAATGCATAACTTGTTAGTTTCCATTTAAGACTGTAATTGTTTGTGTTCATTCAAATTGAATTTGGAACGATCCACTTCCGCTGCTCATGGAGATCTGTGTTTGTGATTTCCTTCAAGTAGAGAGTTGCAAAGCTTTGTCCATGGGCATTTTGGTAACTTACTTTTTTTGAAGTCTGAATGCTCAATTTAGCTCCATATTGCTCTAAATTAACCCTGAATGGCTCGTAATAGTTGATTCTACCTCCTAAGTGCCCAAAACCTATAAAAACACAAAATAAACACATTAAGCATAACAATAAACTTAGATTAAGCTAGGGAAAATAACACTTTTATAGTGCTATCAAACACATCCAACTTAATTTTTTATCATCCTCGAGCAAGGTAGAATCATACATTTATCCAAAAAAAAAAAAAATTGTTTGCCCAATTTGCAAGGGTTGTTACTCTAGTCTCAATAGTCTTCTAGGATAAGATTTGCGATAAAAAAAAATGGAATTTTGTTACAATCAATCAATGAAGCACATTTTAAAAATGGTTCTAAGCTATTCATGCATAAATGAGTCCAAATTCCTACTAATTAAGCCCATACATCCCAGAGTGGTTTTATACGACTCTCAATCCGTTTTCCCTTATTTTAGCTCAAGCACCAACAAGCAACCAAAACAATCAAGAAAATAATACTTTGATTTAGGTGCCTGAAAACACACACAACTAAAAAGTAACGAGCATTTATTTCACTTAAAGGTGCTAGCTAGCACACGCCCATTGTAGGGACTCATACCCACTCTTTTCTCGTGGGTATTCTAATTGATCACAATTAGGGTAGCTCTTTTCACCCTTATCCATGCACTCATGCCATTTTTTTTTCTGCTAGCTAGTTTTTTTTTCCTTTTTTTTTCTTTTTTTAACTTACTTTCTTTTATTCTTTTTTCTTTTTAAACAGACAAATAATTCATGTTCTTTCCCTAAGTCTCATATTACAAACTACAATACAAAAAGGACTACTCTCTAATTGGCAAGGCCTTTCGAGGTGACAACAAAGATATAAGCCAAATAATACAACTCTAGGTGTACAAGACCCAACTTGTGAAAACAAAGACTTACATATGCATAAGAAACAAGAAAAGATTTTTTTTTTTAATGGGCTAAAAATCATGATCATGTTCTTCAAACATCATCTCATACAAATCTAATCACAAAGAGGGTGTGTCATAAACTCATCATCATAACAACCTAAGCAAAAGAGCAAGCAAGCATATCAGGCATACAAACATAGTCCGAGCATAGTACTCAAGGATCCCAACCTATCATAATATACCCCACCCACAACTTAAAATGATACATTATCCCAGATGTATCTCTAATCTAAGCCCAATGTGAGAAGAAGTTAAGAAAATTATTGGAAAGAAAAATATATAGGAAGAAAAGAAAAGAAAAGCAAGAAAAAAAAAAGAAAAGAAAAGCAAGAAAAAAAAAAGAAAAGAAAAGGGAGAAAGTGGGGTTGCTTGGTCGGTGGTGGGAGTATTAACTGAAGAAGTATTTTTTTAGCTAATCCTTCAAGCAAAGAGGGAGATTTTTGGATAAGAGTTCGTGAGGTCGGTGAAGAAGATGAAGGGGGGCTTCCGGAATGAGATTCAACAAGGAGCTAGGTGAAAACTGAGGGGAAAATGGAGATAGTCTGCAACTCGAGCTAATCTGAGGGAACCGTGGTTTTTAGGAGTTTCTGGGCTATGGAGATCGAGTTTGGAGCTGAAATTTTGAGGGCGAGAAAGTGAAGTGGTTCAAAATTTCTACGAATTGGAGCAGAGATGAAGTTTCGGTTGATTTCAAGCTATTTAAGGAATTTCAAAGCTCCAAATCCAAAGAGGCTTTGAAGTTGTCTAAGACGCAATGCCCCTTTGCCAACCACACACCCCACTAGCAACTGTAAACCACGTTTTGGCCAAACAACAATCGATGATACTTATAGGCCTAAGGGAACGAGGCAGTAACTGTGAGTGGTTTATTTTTGAATATTTGATATAGAAAGTAATTATATAGACAGTATATTATGATTTAATAGATGCTTAGATGATCTACCATGATAAAACACTACAAGAAAATATGTCTATCACAACGATTTTTTTGCAGTGATTTGACAAATATTGCAAACCATTATAATATTACAACGTTTTTAGCAACACATGTCTAAAATGTTGCTCTTGATATCAATTGCAGCAGTTTGGTCACAACGTTTTATTAAAGTGTCGTGATAGAGATTCAATTGCAACAGTTTCACTAACAATGTACTTACAATATGTTTATTACAACACTTAGGTTGCAATATTTGTTCTTAATATAGCAATAGAGTCAAATTTAATATTTTACTTAGAATTAGAAAAAATATAATGCCTAAAAACACAAAAGGAAAAAACAAAGAAAAGGAAAAGAATAAGAGAAGCGGGAATGGATTTTTATGTTAAGTGTGGCCGGTGGCCACCATGACCTTTTGTCTTCACCCAACTCCTCTATCCAAAACACAAAATCCCACCATCTTTCACACCCCGCCTCGCAAAATCCCTTTGTCTTCAACCTTTTTCTCCTCATAAAATCTTTTTGTCTTCACCTTTCCTTTAATTTTCAATTGTTAGGACGGAAGTTCCGAAAGTGCCAAGAAGGAAATCTAGGTATCTTCTTATACATCAGTTTTGTGGGTTTTTTTGTCTTATCAATTTAATTTCAACCTTAAGCATGAGTTAGAATGTCAGATTTTAGCATACAATCTGTCACATTTCGTTCGGAGTTGCTACACTTCCTTGACTTTCTTTAATTTGTAACTTAAATGCTACCATGTCATTTTGTAATGTCTACATATATTTTTCAAATATTGTTATTTTCTTGACATTCTGTTTTTTTTTTCCAAGGTCTGTGTAGCTTGAGTTTTTTTGGCCTTTTGAGATGTTGAAGCTTATTTTTAGTTGCTGGTTTTAGTCTCTAATGGGGTACTGAAAGTGGGTATAATCGATAGATAAGAAGAAAATGTTTGGAAGATTCTTTCCGGTTGATTCGGTGGATTTCAAATCAACACAACAAACAATTACTTTGCCAAAAACTCAAATCAAATGAGAAAACATAAAGCCTAAAATCAAGCTCCATCTTGGCATCAAAACTTTGACTAAGCCATTAACCCCAACCACTTTTGTTTACAATTGAAAAGAATGGAATGACAACGTTTTTTTTTTTTCATTCATTTTTGTGAGTACGATTACCACATCCATAACGAATTTAGCCCTTGAAGTCACGAACACAGTTGTTTTTAATGCACTGATAAGTGAGTTTTTATTTTAGAATATACAATAATTAGCCAACCTCATTGTTGGGCAATTTTGATTTTATGAACCTAATTCAAAAGGCTAATATCTTTTTGATTGCTAGAGTTTTTTTCTTTCTTCTTATTCCATTTTGATTCTTAATTATAGTTGTTACTCATAGTATTTACTTACTTTCTGGACTAAAAGTAAATTAGAAAAATTAACTAACTTTAGATATGAATATATGTTATGTATTTTTTGTGGAGGAAGACAAAATTGAATAGAAAATTTTTTATGTGAAAGTGAGTTATCATTAGTTGTAGATATTTTGAGCCATATCTATGAACTGTTCCATTGCCAATTCTAGCATCACAGAATCCAATAGCCTCTCAGTTAATTATGCCTTTTATAACAAACCTCTTGTGTCTTGTGTGTGGTTGAAATTCAAATTAGATTTTATGGAATAGAGAGAATTAGCTAGTACTCGTTTTGTTGCCCAACTTCATTTCCTTTTGCATCTCCTTCTTGTCTTATGTGTGGTTGTAGCAGATATTAAACCAGTATTTACTTTATAAGAAAATTATAATGGGAAAAAAAAAAGATGTTGATTACATATGCCTTCTTTTATATTGAAGCTTTGATTGAAGAAATTTGGTCTTTTTTGGTGTTAGTAAAGCAATGAAGGGATGCTTTTAAATCCATATTACCTTCCACCCATGGTGTATATATGAAAGCACAATTACTTTTACTTTTTGCAAATGTATTACTTTTAAATTTCGTCTACCACTTTATCTCTTTGCTCCACATGGCAGGGAAATTTTATTGTGGATTTTGCACGAACGTGAAAAAGCAGCTAGTAGCTGAGAGATAGTTATATATGTCATTGGATTGAGATGCTTTTTTTTTATTATTATAGTATTATTGTACTCATAATGTTGTTTTATTTCTACAGTACTTTTTATACATCTTATATTGATTTTATCATACCATATGATGTATACGTGAATACTTTAAGTGGATTCATTCAAAGCTTGAATGTTTTTTTTTTATTATATGGTATAACTATCGTGCAGTTATGGTAGCTATATATTATTGTTTGCATAGAATTGTTTGATGACTTTTCTTTGTCTCTTAATTTGTTTATCTTGTTTTTATGTTTATATATTAACTACTATTTTACTGTTAATGTGGTAGATTAATCATATTAATGGACAAGAGTTGGATTGGTAAATCTGGAGTTATTTAGATGGAGTAGCCTCATTTCTAAACTTTGCATTTGAGAATGCATCTCAAGATGGAAAGATTTTGTGTCCATGCAAAAAATGTGGAAACACATTTCGGCTTGATAGAGAAAATGTCTGTGATCATTTAGTATGTAATGGATTTGCTAGAGGATATACTTGTTGGATTTTTTATGGTGAATCTACTTTGGATCGTTCAGTTGGCCAAAATCAAGTTTTGAATGAATCTTCCATTCATGAAAATTTAGATGTAGATGGACGTAATAACATGCAAGACATGTTACAAGAGGCTTTTGGATATTTTGATGAGAATGCATTTCAAGGAGTTGGAGTCGATGTTGATGACACAACCAGTGAAACACCAAATATTGATGCATCAATTTTTTGCGACTTGGTTACGGATTGTAATTATGAGTTATATCCGGGATGTATAAGTTTTTCAAACTTTCATTTATTGTTCGCCTATATGATATCAAATGTATGAGTGGTTGGAGTAATAAGTCATTCTCGTTACTTTTGGACTTATTATGTGACGCATTTCCAGAGGGAATCAAGTTGCCCAAAACTTTTTATGGAAAAAATAGAATAATCAATAAATTAGGACTTGGATATGAAAAGATGCATGCAAAGATCCCACCAAGTAGAAATCTCTCTAGTTGCTCATAAGTGGAAAGATGGAAGTTACATGGATGAGGAGTTTGCTAAAATTGTTGTAAGTTCCAAATTAATTTAAAGATTTAAAAGTTTATTGTTTACTAATTATAATCTAATTCTTTAATAGGAAAAATTTCAAGAATGTATGAGTCAAAATGTAGATACTTCATGAGTTATGCCTACAAAGAAGGTGTTTGAACAAGTCATGTATAAAGAGCATTTTGGACGTGTTCATGGAATGGGATCAGGACCAACACCCATCGAAGTTTTCAAAACTAAATATCATCAATTTGGGGGGTCGAGATCACTTCTGAGATAAGTATGGAAAACTATGAAACTGTAGAAGAAAGATTTAGACTAACAAAACTAGAGTTTGAAGTGGCAGACATGCGGTTAGATATGAAGAAAGTACTTTCATTATTGATGTTGGGCATATTTTTCACAATTTGATATTACATTTTGACAGTACTTCATAGGATTTTGAATACTTTATCTTGAAATTTTTATGTTAATTCTTGATTAGTATATTATTACTTCCCCTAACAATTTTTACTATTTTTGGAAGTACAAATGAAATTTGAAAAATAGATGCCAAAGGCAAACAAGAATTATAGTTAAATTATAAATTTGTTGGAAAGTAGGTTGTAACAACGGTTGTGATATAAGAATTAAAATTATTTGTATAAGATCAATTAATTATTGCAGCAATTATCAAAGAATTTCAATGTTTACATAAATTGTGGCAATAAAGAAAAATATATTGTTGTTGATATTAGAACTATTGAAGCGTCAAATCTTGCAATATGATCAAATTACAGCAGTTATAAGGTACTCCTAACATTTTTGAACTGATCTGAATTAGCAGAGGTTACTCATTGTTGCTAATTTATGTAAAGAACTATTACCATTGAAATCGTAATTGTAACGGTTCACATATGATTGCAGCGGTTACTAAACTATTGCACGTGAAACAACAGTTGCTAAAATGTTGTATTTTGATGTAATTAACCACTACAATATAGGTACCCTATTGCAACGGTTATTGAAGCTGATTTCAACTGTTGTTAAAAGTGCTGCAATAGACCCTTTCAACAAAACTTTTACCAGCGATTTGTGAACCACAGAGAGAGTTTACAAGAATTTAACAAAGAGAAATTAATTGGTTCTCAGTAATTGTGCCAATTTGATGGAGAGATTTACGATTGACTGCAAACCTCTACTTATCAAATAATATTTATAATTCACCAAACCGACTACTTATACTACTAGGTAGCACAAGTGACAAGTACGAGGTCAAGCCTCAGGGAGCCTAATATACAATCTCTCTAAGCTAAATTAGTATATGGAAAGCAATAAAAATGGGGGGTTTGGCTGTTTAGATTGACAAAAAAACTAAATGCAGAAAAATAAGATAGATTGAGAAAGAGAGAGAACAAACACGAGATTACCTTCATTAATTTAGAGATCATTGGGATATCTATGAATCTATTCATCGGTTAATCATGTAAACATTCATAGATTAACTAGTCGAATGTAGGGAAAGCCCTACAAACTCTCTATGAAAACCAACATGTCGTCGATTCCTAAAAATTAACTAAATGTTGTCACGCAAGCCCTTTCATTTAGTTAATCGCAATAAGTTCTTGGATTGATTAGGACATTAAGCTAAATTGACCAACTAACCTAATCAATTTCCAATATTTAGGTTTGGTTATCTTTTATGTGATCCTAGAAGTGTAGCAATCAAGCCATAATTCCAAGTAAAACCTATTGCTACTCAAATTAAGCTTGCCTTTGATGCAATTACGGACATCTAAAACATACATAGCAAGGAAGAACAAACATACAAGTATATGCAATTAAGCTGTTAATTTAATCTACCTATATGCTCATTCTAAAAATTCAAACAAAGAGAGGAAATCAATAAGAAATAGAAAGTTCCAAGAATAATTTATCAAAATCTCATAAAATTTAAAGAAAACGGCCTACGAACCTTAAGACCGATGATTGGCCTTCAACCGTTCATTGAATCCAAATCACGATGCCAAAATTGGCCAAAAATGAACTTAGACCTCTAAAAATTAGTGTAACTCTCCTCTCTCTTTATCTAAAATGGAATAAAAATCTATTTATACCAACATTGCAACACTGAAGGCAACATTACGACACTTATCATAGCATAGCCCTCAAGCATAAAACTTGCGTTGCTACGCTGATCAATTCGTGAGGCACGCGAGCACGTTTGCTTCATGTCCGTCAAAATTCTTGGCATAGCTATGCTACATGCAGCATCGCGACACTCTCTTCAATATCAGCTATTGCCTTTGAACGTAGTGCATTGCCATAAGGCTAGCATTGCAACGCCTCGATGCATGGTTGCTTCTGCTTTCAAGCATGAAGCTACGCTCCATAAAGGTTTACAACGCTATGTCCAAGGCATTTTGATAATTTACTTCTTTTGAAGCCTGGATGCTCAATTTAGCTCCAAATTGTTTCAAATTAATCTTGAATGAATTATAATGGTTGATTCTACCTCATGGGCACCCGAAACCTATAAAAACACAAAACAAATACATTGAACATGGCAACGAACTTGGATTATGCTAGGAAAAATAGCACTTTTATAGCGCTATCACTCCCACATTGGAATTTCATATCATAAATCTCTTAACCAACTTTGTGTAATCTCTTAACCCTTTCAATAAAAAACATAAGTTATATTTTGAGAAATAACCAATAAAAATGATAAAGTATCTATTTACTTCTCTAATTAAAATTTCTTCAAATTCACACAAATTTGTGTGAATTAATTCTAGTATCCAATATTTCTTTCAATACTTTTATATGGTCCTTTTGTGATCTTAGCTTTATTGCATGTTTCACATTTTTCAAAATTAATTTTTAAACTAGGAATTAATCCAAGGCTACTCATTATTCTCACATATTTACTATTTATATGACATAAATGAGCATGCCAAAAATTTAAAGAAGAGAACATATAAACCAAACTGGTAGATGCTTTATTGATTTCTCAATGTTCAATTTGAACATTCCATCACAAGCATAACATTTCTCAACAAAAATTTGCTTTTTTGTTATCACATATTAATCATATTCCATAGTCTATTTAATGCCAGCTTTATTAAGAAGATAACTCGAGATTAAATTCTTTCTTATGGAGGATGTGTGAAAAACATATTTCAAAGTTAGAAACCTTCCAGATGTGAATTTTAACAATCTCGCCACTTTCCAAATTTTGGGTGGTATGAGAATCACCGAGCATTATTATTTTAGGTTCCTCAACAGGAGTATAAACTTCGAACCAATTTTTATCATAACAGGCATGTCTATTGGCTCCATAGTCAACCCACTATATCCTTCACCACTTTTAATATGAATCTTATTCATATTAAATTCAACCTATAGTTATAATATAAATCTCACATATTATTTAATATTTGAATCTCATTCAAATACATTGTTCTCTCATATAATAAAGTATAAGTTTGAATCTCATACAAAATTAACTTTATATCATAATGTATATATACATTATATTAATTGTATCTCATATGATTAATTTTCTTATATAATTTGAACAATTCAAATTAATCCAAAATAAGATGATTCTTGTTTTGCCCTTAGTGAGCTAGCAATGGGATGTAATAAACCTATAGATTATAAGCTCTAATGATACAAGATTAATTAATTGAACTCTTTAATTAAATGAATTAACATTCATTAACTACAGGTCATTCCACTAAAGATCCATAGTTGCACTATTTGTGCTATAGATATATTTGTGTCCATGGATATAACTAATCAACAGTAAGTTGACCCTCTACGAATCGCTCATAATTACATATGAGTCAAATTATTGTTTTACCCCTTTAATTACATATAACTCTTTAAGTCCCACTGATACTCTAATGAACAACTTGTTTATGGTCCTACCATAAACAAAAACTTTCTCAGACCAATGAGAGAGAGAGGCCCCGTTGTTCAAGACCTAGAGTCAGTACTTAAGGGAGCAATTCATAAAGACGAGAAGGAATGAATTCCATATTGTGTAGCTATGTTCTCAGCTCCCTACTCGGATAAATCCTCAAATGGTAGGCTTATTAAGTCAACGAGTTGGGTCAATCTCACCCATACAAATTAAAAGATTACCCTTATAAACAAGAGTTCATAACTCACTAAAAATTAAGGTCGAGTTACCTATGGTCTTCTTATGAAATGTTAATCTTTTCAGAAAACGGTGTTATAAAGAGAGATTAATCATTTTGCGGTTCGGTCTTATGCAAACTCTTTGTATATGATATCCCCACTCACATGTCTCCATATGAACAACTGGGCTCATATCGTTTGTAACACTTTACAACTCTTGTAACAATTACAAAGTTGGTCATATTTGTAGTGTCACCAGGATAAGGCACTCAATCTTATCCATATATTGCAGACCATTTAGGTTATTATTTAAATATAATCCACTTGTGTGTCTACCACATACTGTTCAAGTTTCGTAAAATAACTTTGGATCTTTCTTTAATGGATAATTGCATATATAAAATAATCAACCATTATTTCAAATAACATATTAATTACGAGGCTTTAGGCCATATATCCCAACAATCTTCCACTTCCACTAAAGCTGGTGAGACATGTATCCTAGGGCATACTCCATACCCAACATGATCTCCCACTTGCTCTAAAGCACTAAAACATATCTCGTAGTCCTAGACATGTTAGGATTGATGCCCTAAAGTCTCGTGTCCTGTAATTTGTAAATAGTTTGTATGAACGCTTGTATTGTATAATATATGATATTTACTTCACATCTTGTTTTTTGCTCAGTTGTATGTTTTATTTGCTTTACCAAAAACCAATAAACATAAAATCCCTAGTTATCTGTATGTAACTTAAGCATGTATGTGGTGACATACAAGTGGATCATGTCTTGAGTGATAACCAAGATGGTCTGTAGTATATGGATATAGGAGGGAAACCTTATCCTGGTAACACTATGGATGCGGCCCCCATTGTGGAATGATCACAAGTGTTGTGACTTGTCACAGATGGTTTGATCTTGATCATTCGTGTTGGGAAACTGCGAGCGGAGGCATCCTATACAAAGAGTTTGTATAAGACCTGACCACGAAGTGTTAACGTCTCGTTATATAACATTCATGACAGAGACTTCACTTCACTAGCATGACCATAGGTAATATGACCTCAATCTTGAGTGAGTTAGGAACTCTTGCCATTGAGGGCGGTCCTTTGATTGGTATGGGTGCGAGTGGCCAGGTCGTCGATTCAAACCTACCATTTTGGAGATTTGTCTGATTTGGGAGATGGGGACTCGGCTACACAAGATGGAATTCACTCTTTCACCAAGGCAAGGGTAAGTAGATAGATAGCTCCCTTAAGGGTTGATTCTAGGACTTGAATGATGTGGCGCCATACACCTTCTCTTGGCTCGAGAGGTGTTCACATATAGTTGAACTATGTTGTATTGTTCATTAGAGGAATTAATGGTACTTAAGGAGTGAGATGTAACTACAAGGGAAAAACAGTAATTTGGCCCAACTGTACTTACGAGCATCTGTGAAGGGTCATCATACTCATGATTGGTTATATCCGATGGACACAGAAATAAATCTGTGGAAAGAAGAGTTCAGCTGTTGGTCTTTAGTGAATGCCTGAAAGTTAACGGATGGTGGATTTTGTGGCTAAAGAGTTTAGTCAGCTATTCACGGACCGTTGGAGCTTCGAGCCACAAGTCCATTAGGTCCCCTGGGTAACTTGGATAAAGTCGAGAATCAGTATTTGGATCAGTTTGAAATGTTCAAATTGACAAGAGGGAGTTCAATTATATGTGATATAATTGAATGGTTAATTATGTATGATATAATTGGCTAAATGTATGAGATACATTATTTTGGAGGAAATTAGATATAAATATGATTTATATCATGTGAAGGAGAAATTACTATAGTAAATATGTGATATCAAACTATAGGACAAGAATATAATATGATTATATTTATTAATTGGTTAATTATATGATAATTGGCCTAAAATTCCTCTCGGACGTGCGTTAGTGGGAGCAGCCCCTTCGGTTATGGTAACCGAAGAATAAAATGAAAATTAGTTACATTTTACAAGAGTTCGAAAAATTTGGCACCGGTGTGGAAACGTAAACGATCGCATAAGTTGAGAGCCTATATGATAGTTGCTCAGCGCCTAAATAATCGCATACCTCGTGCCTAAACGATCGCATAGTGTGTCGTGTTTTCTAAACAATCGTCTACCTTTTTCTAAACGATCGCTTAGTAAAACCTACACGATCATGTAGCTTCTTCTAAACGATAATCATTTAGCTATATGATAACCTCCTTTTCTTTCTCACTTGCTTATCGTCTATATGATTAGTTCATTCTCCTACCTCTACCAAACTCACCAAGGACCACACTTTGGATTCTTACTCCGAGAATACCAAGAGCTCCATTTTGGTGGTGTCGTCCCTGCTGCTTTCACTTGTTCGTGATTGATCGTGCTGCTGCAGCCGACGCGTTTGCTGGGTGATAGAGATCGTGTAGAGGTCTTTTGCTGCGTTGAGTTACAAAACTTGAAGAGCGTCTTCAATGGTATGATAACTCTTTCCCTTATTCTTTAATGTTCAAAGCATGTCATTAATTATTGTTTATTTGCATAATTGTATGTTAGAATGTATAAGTTGTATTTCGGTCACGGTGAAATCGGAAAGATCTGAATGTGCTCATAGATGCTCTTCATTATTCAATTGGTATTAGAGCGAGGTTCTGATACTCCAATTTCATTGTTGCAACGAATTACATATATATTCTTAGCAGGTGCATGTCTGCTCTGTTTAAATTTGTTAAATTGTTGTGGATGTGCGGATTAATGGATGTTTTCGTGGATGTTTGCCTCAGATTGATATAATTCTTTTGCATTTGCGGTTGTTTGTAAAGGCCCCTGCATTTTTGGGTATTAATAATCGTTATGAGTCTGTAATTCAAAGTTCGTTTGAGTTTTGAGTCATTCGTGAAGAAGATCGGAGCAAGCGTTGCAGTTCTTCGAGGAAGGGGACGATCAAGGGTTGATCGCATCGTGTAGACGATTGGGTACGCAATTGCTGAGCATTAGGTTATGTAAATGATGGATGCTCACGTATCATTTAACGCGAGCGCGCACTAGATAATCGTTTAGGTCAACAAGATTCATCGCTTAGTAACTGACTAAACGATCGTTTAGTAACGCAAGGTAAATCGTTTACCTGTCGCCGCGTTAAGCAATCGCATAGACGATCAGGCTTTGCAGCCTCGTTGTCGTCTACGCGACCATTTAGTTTTTGCGTCTATTGTCTAGTGCGCGTAGGGCGATCATCTATCTTCGGCGTTAACTACACGATGGAGTCCTCTTGGTGGTTCAAGACCCAGTTCGTCTGTGAACCAGTTTACACAATGAAAAATGTAATGATAGGGTTATTTCATTCTAGTTTTTTTTTTAGTAAAGGCTCATCCCGGTCCATTAGTCCTTTATTTATTACATGCGATGTATGGTTTTTAAATTTCATATGATGTGCATATAATAAATCCCACCTTAGGTTGTGCAATGATCATGCATCATCTCTTTATTGTAATTGTTATAATTTAGAGAAGCTTGATTTAATTATGTAAGTGCATGCTCATGCATCATATAATATAAGAGTTATATTTATGCATGCATAAAAATCATTGACATGTATCATCTTTATATTATAATTGTTATAGTATAAGGGTGAATGATAACATGTTTGCTTGGTTGTTACACATTATATAAAAGTTATGTATAGTAATGATCGGACATTGCATGAAGCATGACACATAGGTTACTTTATAAATGTTATAAACACCTTGTTGTGTGCAATGGTTTTTTAGTTTTTTCTTTTTAAAAGTTAAAGAGAAATTAAAACTAAAAGAAATAAGAAAGACATGCATGCTCACTTAGGTTTAATTCATGGTTTTAAAATGTTTAAAACTTGGATCACATAGACCTAAAATCAGGATTCTAATATGATTAACTACCCTAAGGCTTAAATCTTTTAATCACTTTAATAGGATTAAATTGGCTAATAAAAGGTTAAAGTGTAACAAATCTATCTATAAGGGACCTTTTGTCTAAGACGGGTTTTGTCAAGGTTGGGGTATTAAGTTGATGGAAACGTAACACCCCTACCTAGGAACTTACCTGGAAAGGTGAATTAGATAGATTTGATGCATGCATGCTAGTTAAGGGTAGTCCATTAAAGTGTTTAAATGTGACTACTTGAATTTGTTCAAATTTCATAGAAAAACATTGTTTATGAGTGGAATTAAAAAGACGACTTAGACTAAAATCAGTAGTCGGATTGTCTAGGTTAATGAACCCTATGTAGAACATTCAGTGGGAGGTACTTGGGGCACAAGATGCTTCACTTAAACCTTTCACGTATCTCCTAAATAGTCCATACCATGAGATCTACCCCCGACCTCGAGGCATCTTTGCCGTGTCCCCCTAACGGATGGTGTTTGGGTAGGTCAATATCAAGGTGGATGGAGAGAGTGTTCATAGTAAGTGGAAGGGGGAAGTATGACAGCATATCCCTCAGTCTCCCTCGTTGGGTTGAATAAAGTTACTACACATCGTCTCGAGGCACTCTGGGAGTGTCCCCCTAAAGGAGGGCAGTTTTGCGCATTTCTTTATTTGATCTCCTGTAAGAGGATAAAGTAACTTAGTCTCTTGCCTTAATCTGCTTCTTCCCTATGGTGGGTGATAACGGGCAGAAATACATGTTATTATAGCGCAAAGTTATAAAACAATGCAGGATTGCGATGGTAAAAATATATAATATTGCATCTAAGCTCACAACATTGCGATTGCATGCATCCTTCGCATTAAAACAGCTAACTTATGTATTTTCGTGCAGAAAATACGTTAATGCAAAGCGGAAATGCAATCCGAATAAATTAACGTCCGAGCACATTAAGAGATTATGACCGCAAGGCTATGCGATCATTTTCGCTCGCAAATATCTGCTCAAGAAGGTGACCGCATAGAGCCGGCGCATTAAGGTGGATGCATCTGGGTGAAAGCTTAATAAATCACGATGTGACAGAAAGCTAATGACAGTCGATTCCGAATTAAGTTGACGAACCGTTAACACCTACTGTAACAAGTACACTCAACTTTTTGGTGACAATTATTCGACGTATCAGACAGAGAATTAATGTTATCTCATTAGTGCAATCATGAGAGAGAAGAAGCTTTTCACCCTGAAGCTCTATAAATACCGCAGACCACCATTAGTGAAAGGGTGGGATCAGTTAGTTAGTTTGCTCAGTCTTGGAGTTTTTGTTCTTAGTTTTTTTATACTTAGAAGGCGGAAGCGAGAGAAAGGAAAAGACGTCGGACGATCGTCTTGGTCAGCTTGAGAACCCAGAAGGTGTTGAAAAACAAAGAGAGGGTCGACTCTTGCGAGAGCAAGAATATCTTTTGAACAGAGTAGAGAAGAACAGTGTAAAAGCCTTGGGAAGTAAGAAATTGCTACCAGGCTCTTTATTCTTATTCCACATTGTCATTCTGTACTTCTATTTTATATATATAGAATGGAACTTGCTTTTCTACATCTGTTCACTCTCTGTAAAATACATATGAGTAGCTAAAATTGTCGAAAGGGTTGAGAAGTACTTAGCTAACATGACCTAGGATCTTCATTGCATGCGATCATTTTGTCTTATGTTGCGCCTATCACTCTTTAGAGCTACTCGAGAGAGAGAGTCTAAAGAAAGAACCTAAGACTTGAGAGAACTATGTTAAAATCTAGACTCAGGAGAGTAAGATTAGATCTGCATAAGCAAAAGATAGGGACTTAGAGATAAGCTCTGTTTGCCAACATGCATCGCATGCACCCTAGAGATAGGTTATGGTAGTATGTGGTCGCCTTGTATGTGTGTGTGTCAATCGTCATCGCATAGATAAGAATAAAGGCTTATGTGTAAGTCCTATAGACATCGTCGCATATATTGCATGCATTCTAAAACTAGAAGTTGTAGCATTTGCATTGAGAGATGATTTGTTGTTGTATGTATGTAGCTTGATCGCATAACAATGAATGCAATCCTAGGAAGTGTTAGCTAAACCCTTTCTCAACCCGTTCCCCTGCATATTCATCGCATCTTTCGTATTACTAACTCTTTTCTCAATTCCGCCGTATACATTTTATACTGTAAACAACAAACCAACCAACCCTTTGATTTATTTGTTACCGCAAAGTGATCTCAAAATTACCATCGCATAGTGTTTTCCTTAGTCCCTGAGTTTGACCTTGGGCTTACAAGGCAACTCAGTAGGATTTATACTTGGATCTTGCTGAGAAAACTTGCATGCTCAATGCATTTTCCACCACCGTATTATTGATCATTATTTCATCGCATAAAATATGCATCAGTGAGCTCATTAGGGCAGGACTTTGAAATCGAAAGCGAGGGGTCACACTTATACGGAATTGTTAAAGGCTAATAGTTCTTGACCGAAAAATGGTGGCTGTTAGGTTCAGTTCCAAGAGTTGGTTCTGCCTAATGCTTGAGAATGTCTCATCCCAGCGAAGGGGCAACTGATCACCCCATTGGTGACGTTTGTCCTACCTCACTAGGGCATCATTGCAAAATAGAAGTCTATAACTTAGGGTACTTGAAACTATTTGACAGAACTGATTGGTTTAAAAGTGGTTTAGCAAAATCTAATAAAGGTTTTTTTGTATTTTCGGCAACCACTCTTTTACAAAATGGCAATAGCCACGTTGGCTTTGTTAAGCGTCAAAAAATTAACTGGCGATAATTTCGCAACATGGAAACATAAGATCACAATGATCCTAATCATCGAGGGTCTCATGTTCGCTCTCACGGAGGTCTATCCTCCTATTCCAGCTCCAAATGCCACTCGAAATGTTTGAGAGGTATATGAGCGATGGACAAGGGTGAATGAGAAGGCCTGAACCTACATCTTGGCAAGTCTTTCTGAAGTCTTGGCCAAGAAACATGAGCCTATGGTCTCAGCGCGTGAGATCATGGAGTCCCTACAAAGGATGTTTGTGAAGGATCTCTTAATGAAGAGTTCCATGAGTGTATTCGGATCACTCCAATTTTATAGTAACCAAAATACATCAAATACGTTCAAACGCACAGTTATACAAACAAACAGTAATTATCAGCATGCTTTGAACAAGAAATTACAAGGGAAAGAGTTGTCATACCAGTTGAAGACGGTCTTCAAACTTCGAAACTCAACACAGTGGAAACCTCTACCCAATCAACCAATGCCCAGCAGATGCGTTGATTACAATAGCACGAATAACCACACAAACACGAACGCCACGGAGACGACACCATCAAAAAAGAGCCCTAGGTATTCTCGGAGTGAGAATCCAAAGTGTGGTCTTGGTGAATTTGGTAGAGGAAGGAGGAAGAACATATCGTGTAGGTGATAAGCAAGTGGGAGGGAAAAAGACGCTATTGTATAGCAAGATGCTTATCGTTTAGGAGAAACTACACGATCATGTAGGTTTTACTGAACGATCGTTTAGGAAACACGGCATACTATACGATCGTTTAGGGAAGCTATCCGATCGTTTAGAAACTAGCGTGGGAACGTTTAGGCGCAAGGTCGATGGCCGTTTAGGCGCAGAGCGACTATCGTATAGGCTCTCGAAATTAAGCGATCAATTACCTTTTCACCAACGCGCTCTTCTATCTCTTTTTGGACGACTGATTCAAAATGAAACAAATTTCATTTTAATCCATCGGTTACAATAACCAACGCATTCCCACTAACGCACGTCCGAACGTGATTTTGGGTTAATTATCATATAATTAATCAATTAAAATATTAACAAATACAATCATATTATATGTTTACCCTATAGTTTGATATCACATATCTACTATAGTAATTTATCCTCTACTTGATATAAATCATATTCATGTCTAATTTCCTCCAAAATAATGTATCTCATACATTTAGCCAATTATATCATGTATAATTAACCAGTTCAATTATATCATATATAATCGAATTTTCTCTTGTCAATTTGAACATTTCAAATTAACCTAAACATTGATTCTCGACTTTATCCAAGCTACCCAAGAGACCTAATGGACCTGTGGCTCGAAGCTCCAACGGTTCGAATATAGTTGACTAAACTCTTTAGCCACAAGATCCACCATCCATTAACTATCAGGCATTCCACTAAAGACCAACAACTGAACTCTTCTTACCACATATATATTTTTGTGTCCATTAGATATAACCAATCATGAGTACAATGACCCTTCACAAGTGCTCGTAAGTACAGTTGAGCCAAATTACCGTTTTTCCCCGTAGTTACATCTCGCTCCTTAAGTACCACTGATTCCTCTAATGAACAATACAACATAGTCCAACTATGTGTGAACACCTCTCGGGCCAAGAGAATGTATGTGGCGCCACATCGTTCAAGCCCCAGATTCAGCCCTTAAGGGAACAATCTATCTACTTACCCCTGCATCGGGAAAGGAGTGAATTCCATCTTGTGTAGCTGAGTTCCCAACTCCCAAATCAGACGAATCCCCAAAATGGTAGGTTTGAATCGACGACCTAGCCACTCGCACCCATACAAATCAAAGGACCACCCTCAATGGCAGGAGTTCCCAACTCACTCAGGATTGAGGTCATGTTACCTATGGTCATCCTAGTGAAATGAAGTCTCTGTAAAAAACAGTGTTATATAATGAGACGTTAACACTTCGTGGTCAAGTCTTATACAAACTCTTTGTATAGGACGCTCCCACCCGCATGTCCTTAACACGAATGATCAGGATCAGACCATCTGTGACAAGTCACAACACTTGTGACCATTCCACAAAGCAGGTTGCATCTGTAGCGTTACTAGGATAAGGTTTCCCTCCTATATCCATATACTACAGACCATTTTGGTTATCACTCAAGACATGATCCACATATACGTCACCACATACATGCTTGAGTCACATACAAATAACTAGGGATTTTATATTTATTGGTTCAAGGTAAAGCAAATAAAACAAGCAACTGAGCAAAATACAAGATGTGAAGTAAATACCATATATTATACAACACAAGCATTCATATAATCTGTTTACAAACTACAGGACACGAGACTTTAGGGCATCAACCCCAACAATCTCCCACTTGTCCTAAAGCGAAGTGGGTGTACAATAAACTAGTATAAAATAATAAACTAGGGCATAAAATCCCAATATAAGAAAATCCCCCACTTGCCATAGTCCAACCGTGGGCGATCCTATAGACCCATGCTCTATAGAAATGAGGTTCCTCTTTAGTTCGGGAAAAATATATACATCACTTAAAATAAGAAACCTATTATGTAAAGCTAACTGGAGTTTTCCCACTACCACAGCTGAGACGACGTGCCCGGTGCCTACTCGCATCGTCATCTCACCAGCCTCTAGCTGGTGCCAAGATTTAATCCCCTAAAAAGAAGAACAAACATGGTTAGTGGCACCCGAATCAATTATCCAAGCCGAATCATCATTCTCCACTAAACAAATTTCAAGAACAAGTAAATCATATTTACCTTTATCGGCCTTGGCTGTTTTCTTCTCTTTCAGATACCAAGGATAGTTCCTCTTCCAGTGTCCATCTTGATTGCAGTGGAAATACTTTCCCTTAGCAACCTGTGGATGCCTCTTTGGGGCGACAGGCAGTGGGTTAACAGGTGCCTTCCCTTTTCCCTTACCACCCTTCTTCTTTTCCTTTGTAGAGTTAGAAGTAGAAGGTGCAGACTTCGTTCCTAAGGTCGAACCACTATGGAACCTCCAAAAGGATGAAACAACATTTTCCTCACCCTTCTTCCTATCCTTACTTTTCAGTAAAGATTGGTAGGTCTGCAACTAGTTAAGGAGAGTTGTAAGGTTATATTTCACTTTTTTAAGAATCACATTGCTAACGAAGTGTGGGAAGCTCTCCGGCAAAGAATGTAGGATTATACTAACCTGGTTGCCCTCATCGATGGTAGACCCATTCAATTCTGCCACATTAAAGTGGACCATCATGTTAAGCACATGTTCACAAACAAAGGTGCCTTCTTTCATTTTGGAGTGGAATATGTATTTAAGAGCCTCATGTATAAGCCGTTCAGACGGTTGTCCAAACATCCCCCACAGGAACTCCATGATCTCACGTGCTGAGACCATAAGCTCATGTTTCTTGGCTAAGACTTCAAAAAGACTTGCCAAGATGTAGGCTCGGGCCTTCTCATTCGCCCTTGTCCATCGCTCGTATGCCACCCGAACATTTCGAGCGACATTCAGAGTTGGAATATGAGGACAAGCCTCCGTGAGAGCGAACATGAGATCCCCGATGAACACGATCGTCGTGATCATGTGTTTCTAAGTTACGAAATTATCGCCAGTAAGTTTTTTGGCGCTTAGTAATGCCAACGTGGTTGTTGCCATTTTGAAAAAGTTGCTAAAAATACGAACAAAAATTTATTAGATTTTGCTAAACCACTTTTAAACCAATCAGTTTTGCAAAACACCCTAAGATATAGACTTCTATTTTGCAATGATGCCCCAATGAGGCAGGACAAACGTCACCGGCGGGGTGATCAGTTGCCTCTTCGCTGGGATGAGACATTCTCAACCATTAGGCAGAACCAACTCTTGGAACTGGACCTAACAGCCACCATTTTTTGGTCCAGAACTGTTAATCTTTAAAAATTTTGTGTAAGTGTGACCTCTCGCTTTCGGTGCAAGCGTCCCGGCTTAATGAGCCCACTGTAGGGAAGAAGCAGATTAGGACAAGAGACTAAGTTACCTTATCCTCTTACAGGAGATCAAATAAAGAAACGCGCAAAACTGTCATCCTTTAGGAAGACACTCCCAGGGTGGCTTGAGGTGATGCGCAGTAAATTTATTCAACTTAACGAGTGAGACCGAGGGATATGCTGTCGCACTTCCTGCTGTCACTTACTATGAACACTCTCTCCATCCACCTTGATATTGACCTACACAAACACCATCCGTTAGGGGGACATGCCAAAGGTGCCGCGAGGCCGAGGGTAGATCTCACGGTGTAGACTATTTAGGACAAACGTGAAAGATTTAAGTGAAATAACCCTATCTATTACATTTTTCATTGAGCAACCCGGTTCACAGAAGAATCGGATCTTGAACCGCCAGGAGGACTCCATCGTTAGTAAACGCCATACGTAAACGATCGTCCAACACGCACTAGACGGTAGAAGCAAAATTAAACGATTGTGTAGACGACAACGAGACTACGAAGCTTGATCGTCTATGCGATCGCTTAACGCGACGACAGCTAAACGATTTACCTTGCGTTACTTACCGATCGTTTAGTCAGTTACTAAGCGATGAAGCTTGCTGCCCTAAACGAACATCCAGTGCACGTTCGCATTAAACGATACATGAGCACCCCATCATCTACATGACGCGATACTCATCGATCGCGTACCCGATCGTCAACACGATGTGATCAACTCTTGATCGCATACCCCATCATTTAATCGTTCCATTCAAAAGCGATCGCGTACCCCATCGTCTATACGATGCGATCAACAGCGACTGCGTACACCATCATCTGCACGATACGATCAACCCTTGATCATATCCGTCCTCGAAGAACCGCAACGCTTGCTCTAAACTTCTTCTTCGAACGACTCAAAACTTCAAACGAACTTTGAATACAGACTCGATAACGATTATTAATGCCCAAAAAATACAGGGGGCTTTATAAACAATCACAAATGTAAAAGAATTAAATCAAACGAGGCTAATCATCCACGAAAACATCCATTAATCTGCACATCCACATCAGTTTAACCATTAAACAATCTAGAAATGCACCCACCAAGAATGCAAATTTCATTTCGTTGCAACATATGAAATCATAGTATGAGAACCTGGCTCTGATACCAATTGAAAGATCTCTTAATGAAGAGTTCCATGGGCATGTTCAGATCGCTCCAATTTCATAGTGACCGAAATACATCAAATACGTTCAAACACACAGTTATGCAAATAAGCAGTAATTATCGACATGCTTTGAACAAGAAATTACAAGGGAGAGAGTTTTCATACCAGTTGAAAATGGTCTTCAAACTTCGAAACTCAACACAGCGGAAACCTCTACCCGATCAACCAACTCCTAGCAGATGCGTTAGTTGCAATAGCATGAACAACCGCACAAACACGAACGCCACGGGGACGACACCACCAGAAAAGAGCCCTAAGTATTCTCGGAGTGAGAACCCAAAGCGTGGTCTTTGGTGAATTTAGTAGAGGAAGGAGAAAGAACAGATCGTGTAGGCGATAAGCAAGTGGAGGGAAAAAGACGCTATCGTATAGCAAGATGCTTATCATTTAGGAGAAACTACACGATCGTGTAGGTTTTACTGAACAATCGTTTAGAAAAAGGTATACGATCATTTAGTAAACACGGCACACTATACGATCATTTAGGGAAGCTATCTGATCGTTTAAGAACTAGCGTGTGATCGTTTAGGTGCGAGATGGACGATCGTTTAGGCACAGAGCGACTATCGTATAGGCTCTCGAAATTAAGCGATCGGTTACCTTTTCACCAACGCGCTCTTCTATCTCTTTTTAGACGACTGATTCAAAATGAAACAAATTTCATTTTAATCTATCAGTTACAATAACCGACGCATTCCCACTAACGCATGTCCGAACATGATTTTGGGTTAATTATCATATAATTAACCAATTAAAATATTAATAAATACAATCATATTATAATTTTACCCTATAGTTTAATATCACATATCTACTATAGTAATTTCTCCTCTACTTGATATAAATCACTCAGGATTGAGGTCATGTTGCCTATGGTCATCCTAGTGAAGTGAAGTCTTTATCATGAATGTTTTATAACGAGACGTTAACACTTCGTGGTCAGGTCTTATACAAACTCTTTGTATAGGACGCCCCCACTCGCACGTCCCCAACACGAATGATCAAGATCAGACTATCTGTGAGAAGTCACAACACTTATGACCATTCCACAAAGTAGGCCGCATCCATAGCGTTACCAGGATAAGGTTTCCCTCCTATATCCATATACTACAGATCATTTTGGTTATCACTCAAGACAGGATCCACTTGTATGTCACCACATACATGCTTGAGTCACATACAGATAACCAAGGATTTTATGTTTATTGGTTTGTGGTAAAGCAAATAAAAAAAACAACTGAGCAAAATACAAGATGTGAAGTAAATATCGTATATTATACAACACAAACGTATGTACAATCTGTTTACAAACTACAGAACACGAGACTTTAGGGCATCGACCCCAATAGTTTGGACAACCGTCTGAACAACTTATGCATGTGGCTCTTAAATATTTATTCAACTCTAAAATGGAAGAAGGCACCTCTGTTCGTGAACAGGTGCTTAACATGATAGTCCACTTTAATGTGGCGGAGTTGAATAGGTCTACCATTGATGAGGGCAGCCAGATTCGTATAATCCTGCATTCTTTGCCAGAGAGTTTCCTGGCCTTTGTTAGCAATGTGATTCTTAACAGAATAAAATATAACCTTACAACTCTCCTCAACGAGTTGCAGACGTACCGATCTTTTTTGAAAAATAAGGAGAGGAAGAAGGGTGAGGCAAATGTTGCTTCATCCTCCAGGACGTTCCATGGAGGTTCGACCTCAGGAATGAAGCCTGCACCTTCTACTCCTAACTCTGCAAAGGGGAAGAAGAAGAAGGCTGGTAAGGGAAAAGGGAAGATGCCTGCTAACCCACAGCATGTCGCACCAAGGAGGCGTCCACCGGTTGAAAAGGGAAAGTGTTTCAACTGCAACCAGAATGGACACTGAAAGAGGAACTATCCTCACTATCTGAAAGAGAGGAAGGCCACCAAGGCTGAGGCAAAGGCAGATAAAGGTAAATATGATTTACTAGTTCTTGAAATTTGTTTAGTGGAAAATGATGATTCAGCTTGGATAATAGATTCGGGTGCCACTAACCACGTTTGTTCTTATTTTCAAAGGATTAGATCTTGGTGACAACTAGAGGCTGGTGAGGTGACGATGCGAGTAGGCACTGGGTACGTCGTCTTAGCTGTGGCAGTGGGAGGGCTCTAGTTAGCTTTACATAATAGGTTTCTTGTTTTGAATGATGTATATATTGTTCTCGAACTAAAAAGGAACCTCGTTTCTATAAAGTGTTTATTGCAATGTAAATATACCATCTCTTTTAATGTGGATGAAGCGTTTATTCATAAAGATGGTGTTTTTATTTGTACTGCAAATCTGGAATCAAATTTATATGTGCTAAGGCAAATAGCCATTAATTCCCTCCATAATACTGAATTTTTTAGAACTGTTGTAACTCAATCAAAACGTCCACGTATTTTTCCAAAAGAAAATGCCCAACTTTGGCATCTATATTTAGGGCACATCAATCTCAATAGGATTGAGAGATTAGTGAAGAATGGACTTCTAAGTGAGTTAGAAGAAAATTCTTTGCCAGTGTGCGAGTCTTGCCTTGAGGGTAAGATAACTAACGACCTTTTACTGGAAAAGGTTATAGAGCCAAGGAGCCTCTTAAGTTAGTACATTCTAACCTTTGTGGTCCTATGAATGTGCGAGCTCGAGGCGACTATGAGTATTTTATCAGTTTTACTGATGATTACTCTAGGTACGGGTATGTTTATCTTATGCAACAGAAATCTGAATCCTTTGAAAAGTTCAAAGAGTTCAAGGCTGAAGTTTGAATAGATGGATTAAAACACTTCGATCAGATCGAGGTGGAGAGTTTTTGGACTCGGTATTCCAGGACTATTTGATAAATCATGGAATCGTTTTCCAACTCTCAGCGTCGGTACACCTCAGTAAAATGGTGTAGCAGAGAGGAGAAATAGGACCTTATTGGACATAGTTCGCTTGATGATGAGTTACGCTTCCTTACTTGGAAGAATGTAAAAGCGTAATTTAGAAGGGAATTTAGTTCAATTAATTAAACCCAATTTAGGAACTCGGAATCCACTCATCTACTTGGTTGTTCATTGAACATTGAAAATTCATTGCTTGCTTAACTTTATTATTCGATCGTTTACTTGGAAGTCCAAGCTAAATGCCCTGATGCATTAATAGATTTCTTAATTATCCTATATGCTCAACTAATCAGGTTCAAGCATCCATATTAATTAAACATACGCATTAAGCTTAGGTATCTAGCCAAGACAATTGGCAGTTGGAAAGCCATATTACCAATTGATTTAATTTTTTATTTAGGTGAGTCATGCAATTAATAAATAGAAGTTGCCCAAAAAAACTTGAAAATTAGCCACAAACATGCAACACCTTATGTCCTAATGAGATTCAGACACAACGATGCATTCCTCTCCAACAATCAAAGAAAATCATAATGGATGATCGAACCATCAATGTTTCCTAAGCATAGAAGTTAAAATCAATCAAGAACAAATAAAATTTAGCAGCAGCTAGAATTTAAATTGAGTCTCACTACCAAGAATCAACGAGTTTTAATCCTATCATAAGCTACAAATAACATATCTTAGCCTCTCATGGTGTGGCAATATGAGTTACAATCTCTAAAATAAATGAACAATACAAATAACTTATTGTTGGGAAGAAAATACAGAGAGAATGGAGGTTAGTGGCTAGAAAATCGAGCATAGGATTGACCTAAATTAGCCAAATTTTTATTTATACTAAGAGCAGAGGGTAGCTACACTGAGGGGGTGTTGCAAAGCAACATCGAAGTGTAGCCCTCAAGCGTGATACGTTGATGTTACGCTACCCACATTGCCAGGTGCGTGTTCGCCCGTGTCCACCAACTTTTAGAGCGTTGAAACGGTCGAGAGCATTGTTGCAACGTTGCATGGATTATCAGCTATGGCCTTAAGGCAGAGCGTAAAATGTAGGGTTACGATGCTCCTAGGGGCATTTTGGTCATTTTTCATTATTTTCTTCAAGGTTGAAGCTACGAAGCTTCATTTTGGGATTTTTTTTTTGTCCCGTTTTGACTATAGAAGCTCGTCTTATCTCTTAGTTGCTTAATAACTACAAAATAGCATAATAAACATGTAAAATATAAGAACGAGCGCGAATTAGGCTAGTGAGTTTATGGTAATATCAGTGTATCAGGAAACTTTTCTTTAGACATATCAACTTCACTATAAAATGATACATCACCATTCCATCTAAATCTATTGCATCGAACATTCAACAACAATTATGTAAATGTAAGATGCATGAGACAAACTTAATACCATGTCCTCGACATCTCTATGTGGACATTTAATATACAAAATTATTTCAAATCAACTATTTGAAATTGGTTAATTTGTCAAACTTTCATATTGATCTTTACTTCATTCATAATGAATAAATATAAATATAAAACAGATAAATACTCACATTTCATTTTCGTGTCATTGTTGTCGTTCAAAGTCATGGGTTATGATACTATATCAAATCTTTATTCTCAAAGATCCTAATTGTGAAATTTATCACAATTTTGCAAACCTTTTGCAATTCAATCGTTGAAAATTTACTTGAATTTGTGCAGATGCATTGAACTTAAAGAATTAATTCATTTTTATATATCTCATATGCAACCATGAATCAAATAATGCATAAAGACTTTATTATAGTAATTAGTGAGAAAATTTACTCACAGTATATTCCAGCGCTGGTTTTCACCTTACGCCAATAGTCTTACTTTGAAAATCTCTATCTCTAAGTTCTACACTTTCAAGTCTCCTTTTCGTAGATCCATTCATATCCTCTGGGTTTTACCCCATCAAAAAATCTACAAAAACAGTCTGAGATTAAGTATAGATACTTTATCTCAAGTTTTATAACTTTGACATAAATTCTTTTGTCAACATCCTTTCATTCTTGTCATTCATTATGATAACTTTGATTTCCAATAAGTCATAGCAAAGGTCGAGTCATCTCATACTCTCCCACTACTTTTAAGGTTTATAAGTTTTAATCTCATCATCTAATATGACAATGTAGACTTCAAGTAAGCCTTTGTGATGGTTGAGTCATTTTATACCTCTCCCACTACAATGAAGACTTATTTGGTTGACAGTTAGAATTATGCTTTCAAATAAAATAAATGGTCGACAACACTTGTTGACTGTTAAGTGGTTTTACTTGGAACCAGTTCATCAACACAAATTAACATTTCTATAGGTTCATCGCCTTTTACATGAAATTCTTAATAAAATTAGTATTTTCCACACAAATATATTATTTTATTTTGGAGTGCACAAAAGAGAATTCTATAACTCCTTAAAGACTACCTACATTTAGGTGTATATTCGAAGATTTGTTTCGCCAAGCGTATTTATTAAGGGTTCGTTTTGACATAAGTACCTCAATTTACCCAAATACTGAAATGTCATAAACTGGTTTTACAATACTTTCAAAATCCAAAATTATTTCTTAAATATTTTTGGAGGAAACAATGTTCAAAAATTGCAATCTTTATTGTATGTCCTTAATGGAGTCTAACATCAGTGCAATGAATATGTTTAACAAAGTATTTAACATATACTAATTTAAGAAGGTCAAAATTCTCCTGTTACAACACAACTTCATCCAAATTATACCTAATGCTTGAAGTTACAACACAACTTCATCCAAATTATACCTAATGCTTGAAGTTGAGATCTTATCTCATTTCCATCAATTATGCATAATACATTAAAATTTCGTGTACTGATCATTATGATCTAATCATATAATGGGATAATAGACTTACCTAAATGACTTAAACTTTAATCTAATTTTGCATGAACATTTCAAAGAAAATAAGACTTAGGTTGCATTAGATTAAGATACTTTCATTCATAAATACTCATCGATCATATTAATTACTTGTTTATGAAGTAAGACTTACACTTTCAATTACTAAACCACCTGGATCGAAATGTGTAAGCTCAACATATTCTTAGGCCATGTAGCATTATCTAATAAGATTCAATGATAATCTTTCATGAAATGCAAGACTTTTGATAAATAGTAGTAATTTAGCTCTGATTTTTAGAGAATTATCCGTAACTGTCATTTAAATACCAAAGACGAGTATCCTTTTAGAAGAAAAGAAATTGTCTTTCTTTCTAGATTCATTAATCCTTACTCTTTCTTAGTTTAGTATTAAGTTGTGTTAACTTCTTACACATAGAAAAATGTATTTATTTAAAGTTGAACATATTTTCAAACAACTTTTGAAAACATGCCTTATCACTAAAAATTATTCATACTTTATGAATTATTTAGCAATAAAGTATGGAGAAATTGAATTTATTTTTTGGTGATAAAAGTACCATATTCAGCATAAATAAATGACTTTTTAATGTCTCCCATTACTTTAACTGAGATGAGCTTTCTGTTATCAACTAGTAGAAACTATTCTATGGATTTAAGTATTTGCCAAGAAACACAATTTAAGTGTAATAAAAGAAAACATTTTACCAAGTAATTTATTCATCAAACCTTTTGACTTGTGTCAGTAATTAAAACCTAAAATTCTTAAGAGAAAATGGCATAACCTTAAAATACATAAGACATGTTATTTGACCACACACACACACAGTAGATTTAATATAAAATTTGTATTGTTGTGATACTCTAGTGAGCTAGAACAAGCACCACCAAATGATAGTCAGTTATTCCTTCACTAGATTGAGACGTTATCAACTAATTATTACACCGGAATAACTTTTATTCATATAAAAAATAGATACCATATATTTGGTCAATAAATCATTAACCAGTAATAATTTCTCATAAGTGTGACCCTCCATTTTATACCCTAGAGTTCCGGTCCATGCAAGGGTAGTTGTTCGACTGGGTGGTGGTTGGTAGTCGAAGGATGCTGACTATAGTTAGAGAGAGGGTGAGAGATGCGAGAGAGATATGAGAGGTAGGGAGAGGTTTTTTTATTTGATTCTTTGAGGGATAATTTTACGGCGAGAGTTGAGAGAAATGAAGATTTGAGATTTTGGGAGGAAGAAGATAGAGCCCTAAAATCGATTTTGTTAGACATAAAAGAAATGAGATTTTGGGTGGAAGAAGATTGAGCCCTAAAATCGATTTTGTTAGACATAAAAGAAATGAGATTTTGGTAGGAAGATATGAAATTTGTTTTGGGAGAGAGAGGGAATTGAAATGTTGGTGGAGGATCTGAAATCAATTGAGAGAGAAAGGGAACTGAAATTTTGAGAGGAAGATGTCACAGTTGTTCATAACATGCAGGAATTTATTTTTCATTTTACCGTAGTTTCTCATTTTTTAGCCCAACGCTTATTTTCATTCTACAACGTGAATAAACCTAATGCTATAAATGGATGCTATAGAAATTCATATTTGTTGTAGTGAGTGATCCTCTAATGAACAACCTATTTATGATCCTACCATAAAGAAAACCCTATTGAGCCAATGAGAGGGAAATGTCTCATTGTTCAAGACTTGGAGTTAACAATTAATAGAGCAATTCATCTACTTACCTTAAAGACAGGAATGAATGAATTCCATCTTGTGTACCTATGTTCTCAGCTCCCTATTTGGACAAATTCCCAAAATGGCAGGCTTGTTGAGTTGACGAGTCCGAACACTTTCACCCATGCAAATCAAAAGACTACCCTCATAGACAAGATTTCATAACTCACTCAAGATTGAGGTCGAGTTACCTATGGTCATCCTATGGAAGGTTAATCTCTTCAATCGACGATGCTATAAAGAGAGATTAATCATTTTCTGGTCTAGTCTTATACAAACTATTTGTATATGATACCCTCATTCGTATGTCTTCACATGAACGATTAGGATCAAATAATTTGTAATACTTTACAACTTTTGTAACAATTACAGAGTGGGTCACATAGTGTTACCAGGATAAGGCACCCAACCTTATCCATATAGTACAGACCATTTAGGTTATTATTTAAACATAAACCACCTATATGTCTACCATATTGATAACTTATAAAAATACAAGTTATTATATCTCTTTCATTTAAAATAATAAGGCAAAGGCATGAAATTTAAGATAACTTTTACTAATAAATTTATACAAAAAGTGAAACATGCGATCACATACTTCTAACGCATAACATATTTAAATTCCATACTAATTTCGCTTCTTCTGTGCAGTATATCCTTCAACAGTCTGGTGATCGTGTGATCGCATACCACTAATGTGTTCAAAGCAAGAAGTTGCGTAAGAAGAAAAGGAAAGACGATCTCATAAGCTGCAAACGTTGAGGCATGACATGACATAGGCGGTGGGTGTTATATCACAAGTTGCATTGATGGCTGACAGGAAAATTTTGTTGAAGATTCAATGAACCACTGACACGTTGCAGACGTCGCGACAGGATATGAAATTTAATGCGCCCCATTAATGTAATCATGAGTTTAAGAAAAGAAGTGCTCGCGAACGCCTATAAATACCCATGCAAATATACATCGTAACATATATCAGAGGATACATTGAGAGAGACAAGAAGAAGATCCTGAGAAGGGATTTTGCTAGAAACCTCTATCAATTTTCTATAGAAACTCCTTGGTGAGAGCTTAAGATTCTAGGGAAAGAAGAAGATAATATTGTTTAATCATCTAAATGAAGTAGCTGTAAAATGAGGCAGAGGAAGCAAGATATTACGAACCACGACATGACTCTCTGACCCTTTCTCTTGGTTTGTATATTTGTATTGTATTTCTTGTATTGACAAACTCATAATTGCAGTATGAATACATGTTTATTATATATCTTGTCTATCTTTTTCACCAATATCATGCATAGCTAAATAGCTTCATGGGTTGAGAAGATTGTAGCTAACACGACTAAATAACTGGAGGAATCATGCGATCAACTTGTTTTATGCATGCTTATATTTGTTGCTTGAATCAACTGAGAAATTGTTCTAAGTAAAGCTAATCTAAGTTTGAAAGAATTTAGATTAATACCTCATAAAACGAGAGAAAATGTTCCTTAGAAATAAGTATATTCTTTGCATATTACACCTATTGCATACATTTTAGAGATAAGATAATGAGGCAAAGAACACTTAGAAGTGTTGGTTGCAACATTGAGTGTATAGCTTGATTGTATATTTCATCTAGTTGTTAGAAAAAATTAGTAAAAATTCTCCTTAACCCTCCTATCGCATAACTGTTATCCAACTCGCATTGCTTCATTTTAAACACAATCCCTATCGCATATTTAGGTCTAAGTTTGCTCATTCGATCACTCATTTGAACATTTTAACTCACGCTAAGATCATATTTTTAGTTTCATCGCGTGCTTACAAGAAATCCTTGCGTTCGACCCTAGATTCACTAGGAACTTTGGTCAAATTTGCACTTGGGTTTGACTAAAGAAAACTAAGCATTAAATCTCAAGTTTTTGGCGCCACTGTCGAGGATTGTGGTAACTGAGTGTGCTAAACCTATTTTTATTGATCTCTATAGACCTTGACTTTCTAGAGTATTGTACTTGACTGCGAAAAGGCGCAAATGCTGTATAAGCGAAGGAAATACTATCGAGCTTGTATACGACCTAGAAATAGAGAAAACTTTTCGCATAAGATAGAAAGCCAACAGGAGAAGAAGACAAAATAGAGCTCGTTGGGTGGCCGAATAGCAAAACCACCTAGAAAAACTACGAGAAGAAAATAATCACAATGAAGCAATCGTCAACCTAATTTTGTTGGCAAATGATCGCAATAAGGGACTATGCGAACCAATTTGTATGATTTCTCTCCATGAATCATGCTACCAGCCTTGGATGGAACGAGATTTGAAATAAAGCTCGTAATGATTCTAATGATTCAAGCGGTCGAGCCATTTAGGAGAAGACATGGTGAAGATCCCCACGCTCACTTGAGAAGTTTTGTCGAAATATGCAACACCTTTGTATTTCCAAACATCACACCAGAGGAAGTACGACTTACACTATTTCCATTTTCACTATGCGACAAAGTTAGAAAATGGGCATATTCACTTGAACCATGGGAGATAACTTCATAGGAACAAGTGGCAGAGAAGTTTATGAAAAAGTACTTCCCGCCAATGAAAAATGCAGAGAGGAGAAGGTTAATCACAGACTTTCAGTAGGGAGAATCATAAATGCTCAGCGATGCGTAGGCAAGATTCAAAAGACTAGTTAGGGATTGTCTGCATAATGGACTCCCTGATTGTCTCTAGATGGAAATCTTTTACTATGGCTTAAACTCAGGATCTACAGACCGCTGTGAATGCTGCAGCGGCAGGTGGACTTCTAGAAAAAATTTACATTGAGGACAAGAACATATTGGATCGGATCTCAAAGAATCACAAAAATTGGCAACAAAAAAAAAAGAATATGGGTCCAGAACTAACAACACCCAGAACAACGACACTATTACATCTCTGTAGACACAAGTTAATGTGATGACAAACTTGTTTCAGGCAATGAGCATGACAAAGACCGGTGCAAAAGGCGAGCAAGTGAATGTGATTGCCCAAATGAACAACGAAAATTGTGTCCTTTGCTAAGAACCTCACTCCTTTGAGGAATGCCCCCACAATCCTCAATCTATCTACTTCATTAAAAACAATCCTTTCTCTAACACATACAATCCTGGCTGGAGAAACCATCCGAATTTCTCTTTGGGTGGTAATCAACAACAAGCACAATTCAATACTCACAATGGCCATAGAGATGGATCACCAGGATTTCAACAAAGATCAAACGAATTTCAGCAGACAACCAAATCATCTCAGTCATCCTCATCCTCTTCCTTGAAAATTTATTGAAGGAATACATTCAAAAGAATGAAACAGTTCTTCAAAATCAAGCAACATTCATTCGTAATCTTGAAGTACAAATGGGTCAGATTGCAAGCGAGTTAAAGAACAGGCAACAAGGAGCACTTCCCAGCACCATTGAAATTCCTCACCATATGAGAGACAAAGGCAAGGAACAATGTCAGGCAGTGACAATAAGAAGTGGATACATGACAGCAGAGGTTGTAAAAAGAAAATCGCATGAAGAATCTAAAATCCAACAAGGCGAAGATCATGCGTATGAGGAAAGTGTTTAGAAGAAAGAATAAGATCTAGAAGAAATAACCACAACTCTATAAAAAACACAAGAAGTGTGACCATATCCATTTCCACAAAGGCTGAAAAAGAAGAAAAACGATGAAAATCAATACCAACGCTTCTTAGAAATATTGAAACAACTATATATCAACATCCCTTTCTTGAAGCAATAGAGAAAATGCCCACGTATGCTAAGTTCTTGAAAGATATTATAACCAAGAAAAGAAGCATGTGGAAGTACGAGATGGTGGCTCTAACGTAGGTCAGCAACGCGATCATTCCTACAAAAATGAGAGATCCTGGAAGTTTTACAATACCTTGCTCAATTGGAAGAATTTATATTGGGCATGCACTATGCGATCTAGGGGCAAGCATAAACCTAATACCTCTGTCAAATTTTAAACAATTGGAGATCAGATAACTTTTGGCCACATCACCCTTCTAATGCGGCGTCGCAAGGAGAATACGCCGCAAGGGTCAACAAGTGACCCACAATTTTTATAGCGCATAGCAGAAAAGAAGGAAAGGAGAAGAAGAGAAGAAGAGGAGAAGCAAGAAAAGTAGTTACGAGCGCACCAAATCATCGCATCAAGCGATCTGGCAAGAAAACTCCACGATGAGAAGGTGCACCGTAACAATGCAATTTCAGCAGAAGAAGAAAGAAAAAGGCTCGAGGATGAGCAGCGCATATTGCTGGCCTCGGAGCAATTTGAAAAAGAAATGAGAGAAGAAGAAGAGGAAGAAAAGAATAAGAAGGAAGAGAAGGAGAAATGGCGCAAGGTCAACGTGCAACGCATTAGAGAGAAGAAAAGAAAAAATGTTGCAGAGTGGGAAAGGGAAGAAGAAGAAGAACAATGCAAGGAAGGGAACGCAAACAAAGACAAAATTCTTGCCTTGCGTTGGCTCAAGATAAGGGCAAAGCAAAAGTAGGAAGCAGTGAGCTTGCGTCGACCAGAAGGCGCCCATCCACAAGAAGGAAAATGATGGCATGATGATGGAGATAGGTTTCTTTCCCGTGTCAACGCCACTACCTGATTTAATTACAACTGTTGTGCTGCAGCGTGGGGGGGAGACTTTCTGCTAATGCTCATCCATCATAATTCCTACGGTAGTGAGAGCTTTTTATAATGGACGGCTCCATGACACCAAAGATGTGGTGATCATGAAAGGGTGGACAGTGCCATTCAGCGCAAGAGACATCAATAAATTATATAAGATGAAGAACATCCCGGATGCGCTGGGCAACAAAATTATTGATGATCCCGAAAAAGAGAAAATGGAGGATGCATTGAGAACATTAATGCAATTGAGCACTCAGTGGTCAGTATCTTTGAAAGGCATAAAAACCCTTGCGTCAAACAAACTGCTTCTAGAAGTGCGTCTTTGGGTTTACTTGGTGAAACGACGACTCATCCCGACATCGCATAACAAAACAGTTTCAAGGGATCGAGTAATGGTCGCATATTGCATAGCACGCGGTATTCCGATTGACGTGGGCCAGCTAATTGCAAAGAAAATTCGAGGTTTTGTAGGGCGTGTGAGAGGCCAGTACTTCTTTCATTGGACAATTTTGAGCTTATGCCTCTCTGTGGGTGTAGGTATTAAAGAGGAGCCAATGCTAAAAGTCCACAGTCTCATTAACACGAAGATCTTGAGAATGTTTCTGAAGGACTCTCCTCACTGCCCCGAGCTTCCACCTAAATGGCCCCTCATCAATCTGAATGCACCGTAATAGCCCAAGTCGAAGAAGCAGGCAAAGATGATAAAGGCAAGGAAAACTCCAAGAGCAATCAATGCAAGACCAAATACCCTTGGACCCCTTTTCGCCCTCCAAGCCCACCAATGGAACCCCTTTCCCTACTCCCGGAACACTTTACCAATCTCCTTCTTTCCCCCGACTCAACCAACACATCCCAAGCAGCATCTTTCCCCTATCCATTTCCACCGCATTTTTCTTCTCCATCGCTGCATGTTGACGACCCACACGGTTTGGGTGAAGGCACTTCTGCTCAACCTCAAACCGTTGCTAGTGGAACATCAGGCGCATCCCACCATCGCAACCCTTGCTGCTGACCTAGTAGAGATGCGTTCACTTCTCTCTCAACAACAAGATTTCTTCTACCAAAGAATAACAGAGTTACAAGAGAACCACGTAGAGTTGTAATGCAGTATTGCGATGACGTGGTAGGTGCTAATCAATATTCAACGCAATATTTTCACCATCCACCTGAACCAGAGGCAAATGGCGGAGCACAACCATGAATACTTTAACTTCTTGACAGCATATTCACATGGTCCAATGATGCCTCCCCATTTACAGCAACCTCTGCATATTGAAGAAGCTTCTCGAGTTCCTCTACAAAATCCTCCTCCAAAGCCCTCGCCACAACTCTAAATTTGGAGGTGTACCACCTTCTCAATAAATCTGCAATTTTTCGTTTGCAGCCATTCATTCTTTCAATTATTAATTTTTTTTTATGTATAAAAGCTATACCTTGACTTTTTGTACATGCTTAAAAATTTTGTGTTGCGGTGATTGTAATTCTTTGTATACTTACTTAAATTTTATATAACTGAGTAACTATTCTTTCCATATGCATTAGTCTCTTTACTTATCATTCTTTGTCAATTATTGCGTTAATTCTTGTCTTTTATTTTGCATTGTTAATTGCGCTGCCATGATAAGTAGTATGCATACCCTTAGCAATATTTCTTATACTTTGCACTTTCTGACTAACACTTAAATAATTCATCGCAATAATGTTGCTTTACCTTTTCTATTTCAAGACTCTGCTCAAACCTTCTTTTTAGAATTTTGACTAAGTGTTTTGTCTTTTCTGTCCAAAATAACGCAATGAGGACCTTGCACATCTCTAAATTTAGGGGTGGGGAAGGTCTAAGTAGATGCGATCAAACGAATGTGGTCATTATTAGGCAAATGCGTTCATTTATCAACAAAAAAAATCATAAAAACTCCAATGTCAGTGCAAGGAAAAATCCCAACCTGATAAGAGTTAAGTCGTGAAAGGAACCTGCCCGTAGTTGGATGTTCGCATATCACCCATGGGAGCAAGTCAAAACAAAGGTAGGTTTCCAAGATCGACGCAATATGAAAAGGAAAAAAAAAGAGAGAAAATAAGAACAAAAGAGACAACTCTTCTTACCAGCAAAAGTAAAACTTGGCTGAAGATCAAGAGTTGAAGTTGAGATTGGTACACAACCGAAGTTGGATGCCCACATGACACTTGTGGGAGCAAGCCAAAACGAAGTGTGTAACCATGACCAACAATCTCTAATAAAATGACGCAAACCAGGCCACTGTATAAAGACGCACCTAGTTATTTTTGCAAGAAGGGGTAAACATTCATCTCAAAACTAGAAGGGAATTTTTAGGTAGAGGTTTGTTGTAGAAAAGAATAAAGTAGAGCATGTGATGTAATGTCAAAGGATAGAAGGAAATTGCGTTGTTGAGTAATTTTATGGAGGTGGAGCATTCAGAGTAGCCAATTGACGTAAAGTTAAGATAGGAACTAAGCGAAATTGCCTTAATTGAAGATATGCTTGAGGACAAGCATATATCTAAATTTGGAGGTGTGATAACTTGTAGAAATACAAGTTATTTATGCTGTTTTATTTAGATATTGTGGCAAAAAGAAGGGAAAGTTATGTCGATAGTATAAGAATTGGCTGAGAAATACGAAAATTATGAAATATCGTTAACGCATCCACGAACCCCATTGCAATGGAGAAATAGAATGTCCCAGTCTCTGTTTTGCAGGAAATAGGTCACTGCATGCGTTAATGGCTCGAGGAAAAAATGTACAACACATCTACATCGCATGCGTCAATCGATCAAGAACGAAGAACTGATCAACGCAATGACGGCGCATGCGACGATCGATCAAGGGTTATAGAGATCAATGCATTTCAATCTCATGCGGTAATTAAAACAACAACACCGCACGTGGTGATCAATCGAAGATGTGAAGAGCAACACATTCGTGGACGATTCTGACAAGTGTACAGCTTTCTATTGTGCAATTTCGACAGATTGATCGTGGAACAGAGAGGAAGTTTCCATTACGCCATGGTAGGAATTATCAGAATTATACAGTGAGACCACAAATTCAAAGAGCCAAGGTCTTGTCTATAAATAGTTTTCTTGAATTCATTTGCAAGGGATAGGGAGGCTGGTCTGAAGAGACTTTACAGAGAAAATCAAGAAGATCGACGAGACAAGGCTGAAAAGTGAGTCTCCGAGCAAGGAATTCTTACGATTCCCAAAGCTGAAGCTCTGTGCAAAAGGGTCACTTTTATCGGGAAATCGATCCTGAGAGGGAAACTTTCCTCTCCACTTCATCTATACGTCGGCAAGCAAGAAAATCTCCGATCGGGATCTATGTCAAAACGTTGACACACTTTCCGTATTTGTTTCTATTCTTTCAATTCATCTTCTTTAATCTTTCATTCACAAATCATGTATTAAACGTTTATCTTTAGATTTAAATGTGATATCATCATCATTCTCATCTCTCTGTCCCTTTCCATACATTCATCATCCATTTTCTCCATGATGTGTTCTTAATCCCTTAGGTAAAAAGGAAGAATTAAGCGAGTGAGTTAATCTGTGTTAAGATAATCGGCTAAGTTTAGCTAAAGCATGCTCGACGGCATCTTCATCTGTGAGAGTAGAAGTGAATATGTTATTATGCCTATCGAGAGAGGGTTGGAATAATGCGTTAACTAAAGCGAGAAGTATTTACAGAGATGGAAATAACCTTGCATTCATTACGTTCATCTCTGTTTCACCATAGACGTATGGGAACGTGGCCGATCACTGAAAGGTGTAAGCCAAGGGAAAGCGGAACCTTAGTTACGTCCTTAATGCGATTGATGAACTTGTGATGTTCTTTCTCTCTACTCATTCTCTTTCTGCCTCATTCACAAGACTTGCCATCACATTCATTAGATTCTTTTGTACAACTTCAGAACCAGTCCTCGCCCTTGTATCATAGTAGTTTACAAATTTATTTTACAACGCAATTTATATTTCTGTCAAATAAAATTCTTTATTCTTTATAAAAACCGGTCATATATACTACATTAGTATCGCATATAAACAACAACAATCCCCATGTTCGACCTCGGATCACTCTGAGAAACTTGTGTTGGAATTATACTTGGTTCCAGCGCAAGGAAACTTGTGACACGCACTACTTCATCACATACTACGAGCATATCACTATCGACACATACACATAGAACGTAGTATCGCCAAAGTATCTTTATCGCAAAGCACTTGAGTGCATAGCACAACATCACACTTTCATTCATTCATCAGTGCAATATAGATAGATAACATTCCATTTTTATCCTTACAAGTTTATGGCAACATGAGCTTGTAGCATAATATCTATC
Organism: Benincasa hispida; assembly: GCF_027475165.1. Taxonomy (NCBI): domain Eukaryota; kingdom Viridiplantae; phylum Streptophyta; class Magnoliopsida; order Cucurbitales; family Cucurbitaceae; genus Benincasa; species Benincasa hispida. The sequence goes on from NC_143478.1 coordinate 11,650,022, forward strand.
ATCATTGTCCATATGCTTTAAAGATATATAAATTTTAAGTCATCAACCCCCAAACTAATGGTTAGACAGAGGTATCAAATAGGGAAATTAAGACAGTATTGGAGAAAGTGGTTAATCTGACAATAAAAGATTAGGCTCAAAGACTCAATGATGTGTTATGGGCGTATCGCACCGCATATAAAACTCCCATAGGGATGTCTCCATACGCACTCGTCTTTGGCAAGGCATGTCACTTACCATTGGAGCTTGAACATAGGCCATTTTGGGCTATAAAAAAGCTCAATTTTGAATTGAAAGCTGCAGGAGAAGCGAGGAAGCTACAATTATTGGAATTGGATGAGTGGAGACTGCAAACATATGAAAACACCAAAATATACAAGAAGTGAACAAAGCGTTGGCATGATCAACGCATTCGTAAGAAAAAATTTTAAATTAACCAAAAAGTTTTCTTGTTTAATTATAGATTATGTCTTTTTTCAGGCAAGCTAAAATCACGTTGGCTAGGACCATTCATCATCAAGGAAGTTTATCTGCATGGAGAGGTGGAATTGATCAGTAAGGATGGAGCCAACGCTTTCAAAGTTAATGGACAACGCATCAAACCTTACTATGGAGGGGATCTAGATTGAGAAAATACCTCCATAGATCTAGGAAAGCCCGAATGATGCGATAGAAGGAGGTCCCTGCGTAATAAAGAAATATCCTTCAAGGGATATATCGTATCCTTTTTGGTATTCTTTACTTTCATTTATTTTTAATTTTTTTAATCCTTTTATTATTGTTTTTTTTCCTCCTATTTTTGGTTATCTTTGGCTACTAAAAAAAAAGACTTAGAAAAATAAGGGAATTGGGGTTTCTTAATGCGACGAGTGATGCGATGAATCTTGGAGAGGCGGGAGAATTATATTGATGCATTGTGAATATGATGAAATAATGGTGTATATTGCGATGGTGGTGTATGCATTGCACATGCAAGTTTTCCTAGTAAAATCCAAGTATAAATCCTACTAGGTTTCCTGGTAAGTCCAGGGTCGAACACAGGGACTATTGAGATATTATGCGTTGGTGAATCTTGATTCCTTTGCGGTGGCAAAAACAATAAGTTGGTTGGTATATTGTTTAAAGTATAAATCCTATGCGGCAAAATTGAGTAAATAGTTAATAACAGTGAAAGTTACAATGAGTATGCAGGGAACAGGTTGATAAGGGGTTTAGCTAACATTTCCTAAGATTGCGTTCAAGTCATGCGATCATACTACACACACAACAACAACATGTCATCTCTCAATACAAATGCCATAATGTCTATAGGACTTATGTCTAAACATCTATTCTTGTCTATGCGATGATGAATGATACACACATACACAAGGTGACCACATACTATCATATCCTATTTCTAGGGTGCATACGATGCATGATAGCACACAGAATTTATCTCTAAGTTTCTATCTCTTGTTTATGCGGTTCTAATTTGACTTTCTCAAGCCTAGATTCTAACCTAACTCTCTTAAGTCTAGGTTCTTTCTTTAGACTACGCTCTGAAGTATCTCTAAAGAGTGATAGACACATTCATAAGACAAGATGATCGCATAAAATGAAGATCTTAGGTCTTGCTAGCTAAGTGCTTCTCAACCCATTCGACAATTAGTTACTCATGCACATTGTGAAGAGATTGAACAGATGTAGAAGTGCAAATTCCATTTTATAAATAAATTCAGAATACAGAACGACGATGAAAAGTAGGGATAGGGAGCCCGGTAGCATTGTCTTGCTTCTCGAGGCTTTTACACTATGTTTTACTCTACTCTGCCCAAAAAAATGTTCTTGCTTTCGTAAGAGTCGGCCCTCTCTCTGTTCTCAACGCTTCCCGGTAGTTCTCGAGCTAACCATGAATGATCTTTCGACGTCTTCTCTCTTTGCTTGCCTCCGCCTTCTAAGTATAAGAATTACAGACTAATGGCTATCTATGATCTTTCTCTATGTATATGGCGAACTATGTATATTACGAACTCCAAAATTCTGAACTCGAACTCCTTTAACGAAGGTGGCCTTCAGTATTTATAGAGCTTCAGGGTGAAGAGCTTTTCTCTCAAATGATTGCACTAATGGGAAGTCATTAAATCTCTGTCTGATGCGCCGATTAATGGTCACCGAAAAGTTGAATGTACTTGCTACAGTGTATCGTTAACGGTTTGTCAACTAAATTCGGATTCAACCATCATCAGCTTTCTGTCCTATCATGATTCATTAAGCTTTCACCTTAATGCGTGTCTTTATGCAGCCACCTTCTTTATCCCAACGTATCTCCAAGAACTCATCGCAAGAAAGGGAACGATACGTCATCCCACCATAGGGCGGTGAAAAAGATAGGTTGTCAGTCCACCATTAATGTGCGCGACACTATCATTGCCTTGAATCACAAGGCAACCATTTGTTTTCTCTTCACCCCTCGCCTATTTAAACCCTTATTCCTCTTCGAACACTCTTATTCTTTACGCGAACCTAAAACCTTGAACTCTTTACATTCGAAGCTTCCCCGCGAACTTAAAAATCCCTTCGACCCTCTCTCCAGTCATTCCAACTCCTCCTATGATCAAATGGTAGGGTAGAATACCCCTTTCTTCAACGCGATAAATCACCCCTACTTTCTCCTACAAAGTAGTGTCCCCATCGGTTTCGTTCAACCCAGTTTTGTTTTGGGTCACTGTCGTACTAACTTACGCGCCACCACCCATGGTGGCATCACTTTCACCATTCAACCCCACACTCATCCCATCTGCTACGACAGCGTCCCAGTCCTCATCACCCCATAACCACCATCAACCATTTGCCTTTACCACAAGCGAGGCAAGGCGTAGGGATGAGCGAAGGTTTATGGAGAAATCCTAAAAAATCTAAACCCTCTATAATTCTTGGATGAAGGTGTGGTTAATCAACCAAGCGGACAACAAGTTGAGGTCGAGCCATTGCCACTCGAATCAGTCAGCACGGTGATTAATAAGGCAGGCGGCATCGAGGTGGTTGAAAGGGAAGAGCCCCTTGAGAGGAGTGGAAAAGAAAGAAGGAAAAGAAGCAACTGAGTAGACGTTTCTACCTCTGTTGTGGAGACGTTGGTGAAGGAATTCCAAAGAAAGGCAAAAAAAGTAAGGGAAGGCCTTGGTGAAATAAAGAAGGAAGTTGAAGGTCTAATCGCAGCAACAGAATTCTGTCGCAAGATTCGCAATGAAGAACTTGATCGCATGAATATTCCATCACAATATGAAAATGAATGGACAGCTCAAAATGCGTTGCAATGGAATTTGAAATGAACTTCAAGAAGAAAGCGAAGAAGATAAGAGAACAAGAAAGGAGAAAGTTCAGCGCACTAAGTGCGATTCGAATAAAGCAAAGGCAGGGAAATTAGATGTGAAAAGAAGGATATAGAAAAACAAAATAAGGAAGAAAAGAATAAAGGAGAAGTAGGTAGCGCCTCGAGTAAAGAAAAAGAACAAAAGCAAGTGGTGGCAACAAGGGGGGAAAAGGGCAAAGCACCCATGGTAGAGAAAGAAAAAATCCCGAAGAAGCGGCCACCAATTTTGATCGAGATGAGATTCTTTCCAGAAAGCTCGCCTTTACCATCATTCATTATGGAAATAACCAACACATTAGGGTGGAAGGATTTTTGCGTTGGGACTAAAACGGTCGAGCCATCTGTAGTGACCGTTTTCTACGAGGGGAAACCGCATTCTAGGTAATACAAAGATGACATTGGGGAAGCAACAAATGGATTCAGCGTCAGAAAAAGTAATCATCTGTATAACTTAGAATACATCCCTAATGTCGAGGGAAACAAAATAATTGTAACCCAACGTCCGAAGAATATAAAGAAGCACTGAAGATAGTGGCGCTGCCTAGAATGAAGTGGACCATTTTATCTAAAGGGGTAAAGACATTATCGCCACACAGCTTGACACCAGAAGCTAACGTGTAGTTGTACGTCATCAAGAGGAAGTTGCTCTTCACAACACATGATCACTCAGTCTCCAGAGAACGGGTCATGGCAATCTTCTGCATCATGCGGCTAATCCCCATCAATGTTGGTCGCCTGATCACATATTAGATTTAGGCTTCATTCTCTAGACCAAGGGGGCAACTATTCTTTCCTTTGCTCATTACTGAGCTATGTGTGGCTCAAGGATGGTTTGAAGCAGTGAAGAGCACATTGATGAATAACTCTCTTTATCGCCTAATGAGGTCGTTTGCACAAGAAATTCAACCTAAGCAACAGGCAAAGCGGCAATCTCAAACTCAGTCTACCTCAGAGGCATCCTAGTGTAAGAAGTGAAAAGAATCTATCACCTCAGAAATTGAAGAGAAAATAATCTTGTCTCCCCAATTAAGAAATTCTCCATCACATCAAAACCTTGAAGCTGTTAAGGTTAGTGTTGACCTCAACCTTTGCCCTCAAACGCTTGAAAAACAAGCGCCACAAGCTCTTGAAAATGAACCATTTCCTATCCCCCTTGCATTCAGACCACCAAGCCCATCCATTGCCCTCCAAAAGCCCTCCACACTTCACTTCTGATGACCCAAGCCTTCCAGTGCCTAGGATTGAAACAAGCGTTGGATTTGGCATTTGGTAAGGAAAGTGAGTGTCAACCTGAAGACATGCAACAAGAGCAAACAAACGACTATGAAGGGATTGACCCGTAGGCTAAATGGTTCAAGTTCCTCTATGACGACCTCTGTGAGCCTATGTTAGGAGATCTCGATGATTTGACGCGACGCCAACAATCGCTCCAAATGCAGATGAATGGGTTCATGAGTCAGTAAAGTGAATTGAGAGAATTTATTCAAACCCAGCAGAACACAACGCGCGACTTCATACGAAGAATGACGCAAAGGTAGCACGATCAATTCCACTCTACGGTTGAATTATTTAAGAATGTTGTTGCTTGCCTAGTGGTGGTGCCACCGATTCCCCCATATCTTCAAGATCCACTACATTTTCTCGATAATCCACTGCGGGATCACAACAGTGATACAGGAGAAACGTAAATTCAGGGCGGTGTCCTTACCTCATTTTTCTTGTTTTTGACGTTGTTTTGTTCTTTTTGTATCTCTTCACTGCAATATATAATTTTATTGAAAATTTTGTCTATCTCGTGTGTCTTTCCTTTCTGTTTATATCTTATGCATACTTTTGATCACTTACTTTTTTCTATTGCCTCGTTTTGCCACTGATGATCCCAATGACGACTTTTAAGACTAATGACGGATCGTTTGAATGGCTATTTATGCCATTTGGATTATCAAATGCTCTAAGCATCTTCATGAGACTTGAATCAAGTATTTCATCGTTTTCTTAATAAATTTATCGTAATGTATTTTGACGATATTTTAGTGTATAGCAGAAACTTTAAGAAGAATTACAGCACCTTCAAAGCTTATTTCAAGCCTTGACAGCAAAGAAGTTATATGTAAATAACAATAAGTGTATTTTTTGTGAAGGAGATTGCATTCCTTGGCTTCCTGATTGACCAAAATCAAATAAAAGATGATCCAAAGAATATTGAAGCAATCACTCATTGGTCAACTCCATCAATAGTGAAAGACGTCCAAGCTTTCCTCGACTTGTCATCATTTTATAGGAAGTTTATTAAAAATTGCAGATCGTTGACAACACCAATAACTGATTGTTTGAAAAAGGGTAGCTTTCTAGTGTGAAAAGCAACAAACCAACTTTGATTGTATTAAAAAAAAAGTTGAGCACCAACCCTATTTTGAAGTTACCAGATCTTTCAGTTCCATTTGAAGTTGCAGTTGACACTTGTGGCATGGGGATTGTTGGTTCAGCAAGGCCATCCAATAGAATATTTTAGCGAGAAGCTCAACACCTCGAGTCAAGTATGGAGTACCTATTAATAGGATTGCTATTGTTCGAGCATTAAAGCAACGAGAGCATTACTTACTATCAAAGGAATTCTTTTTGTTGACTAATCACAGTAAAATATTTGCAAGCTTAAAAGAACATAATTCGAATGCACGCAAGATGGATTTCTTTTATCCAAAAGTTTGATTTTGTTATCAAGCATCAAAATGACAAAGAAAATAACGTAGCCAATGCCTTAAGTTGAAAAAGTTATTTGCTAACTATTCTATCTACCAAAATGTTTACATTCAACTACCTTATAAAATTATATGAAGAAGATGTAGACTTTGGGAAGGTATGGTACAATTGCACTGATCACATGAAAAACAACCTTGTCGTACAAAGAAGCTAAGGATAAGTCAATGAGAGAAGTAACGTTTGAAGAAGGAGATATTGTGATGGTTCATTACGCAAAAGCCGATTTCCTACGGGAACTTATAATAAATTGAAGGATAGACAGCTTGGACCATGTAAAGTACTAGCAAAATATGGTACCAATGCTTATCGAATCGAGCTACTGGAAGATCTACATGTCAATCTCATCTTCAATATTGCTGATTTGAAGCCATATTATGCATTAGATGACTTTCATTTAGTTTCTTAACACACTCGAGGACGAGTTTGATTTTGGGAGGGGTGGATTGGTGTAAGGCCAAAATGCCCTTTTTGTAAATAATCAAGGAGGAGTTAGTTAATTGTTAGTTAGACATCTTGTAACTAATTTATTCTATAAATAAGATCATTCTCTCCCATTTTGAGGCAGAATATATGTTAATGAATATGACCTATATTACTCTCTCCATATCCAATCTGTTATTCAAAATTCTCATCCCAAAACTTCTCAAAACAAATATTTATCCATAGTCGTTATTTTATGACACATGTGACTTTTTTAATCGTCAAAATAATAAAAGTTGTCAAATGTGGGACAAAACAACGAGCATTCAAATTGTCTCGAGAAATAAAGAAATAATGAAAAGGGAAAAAACAGTGTTAAAAAGGTCTGAGTCTAGGATTTTTTAGAGTATGAAATGGTTGTTGCCTTTATATTTATAAATATTGAGAGCCCCTAAAATTTTCATTATTGAAACCACATCTTTAGTTTTGAGGAAGACTTTTTTTTTTTAATAATAATAATTATAATAATTAACTATTATTATTATCATTATTTACACTAGGTTGGATAGAGAAATCGAATCTCTTACTTCGAGGTGGATGGTAAAAAAAACTATGTCCCTTGAGCTATGCTCACTTTGGTTCAAGAAAGAGGTTTTAAAATAACACTCAAAATAATATTTTTGTGTTTTATGTTTTGGGGTTCTTTTTTACATCAACCTACATACATTTCCATATGCACTCATCTTTATACATCACACCCTCGTCACACACCCGAACTAATAATGAATATATATATAAGATTGTGTAAGAAAAATTTGTCATGTAACAAATTATGTTTGAACAATTTGATGGGATGCACAAATATAGACGCATCACATGATATATATATTTTTATCAACCTCGTTCTTTTACTTTTTTTAACTTATATGCGATATTGTTTTTTTTTTTTCCTTTTCACGAGCACCTTATTGACTTGATAACAAATTGGCTATTATAGATTAACCATCCAATTGAAGAACAACTCTTATTCTTGTTAGTACATTAGAAGTAGGAAGAATCAAACCACAAATATTTTTTGTTTCTAACACATTTCGTACGCCAGTTAAGCTATGCTTATTTTGACAAATGACTCATGTATAATTTCTTTACTAGTTCGATAAACAACTAAAATACAGATGACCCATTTTAATAGGTATTGCTATGCACTACATAAATTTAAAGTATTATTAAATGCTATAAAGTTTCGGGAAATATTTAAGGGTTGTTGGAAAAACTTATTCCAACAACAAAAATCGTGGGTTAGAGTGAGTGTTGACACATAACTTGTTGGAAAATACCTATATGTCGATGCATAAATAGCTAGCTCTGGTGGAACACCGTCGGGCAATTCCAAGGGTCCGACATGAACATCCTTTATGTTGACGCACACACATGTGTTAATAGAGGTGCTCTATGCAAACGCCTAACAGTTGGCTTTGACAATGGACCTATGTTTGTGCAACTCGTCTAGCCTCGACAGAAGATCCATGCCTATATTGACATAAATGACATGTCAATGCAATCATATCAACATCGGTACATCTATAAAGTGCTCATTGGAGTTTTCTTACTGTGAACATTTTCAGTATTAAATTGTGTATGAAATAAAACCATCACATAAAATCACGATCATTCACACACCAACAACTTTTAGTTAAATGTTTCAAAATAGCAACAAATAGAAGTATGATAAATAAAATAGAATAAAAAATGACCCTATCCATGACCTATAACAATTTATATATTCGTTGTTAATAAGAACTCGTCCAATACTGTCGTCGTGAACTAGTCGTCATCAAGCCATTGTTTGGTGGTTGGAGATTTGCACTCGTGCGTGTAGGTTTCAACGTGTTTGTGAGAAAATGAGGTTTTAGTGTGGAGAGACTTCATAAATTAGGAGCTTAAAAAAGGGTAAAATTGTCATTTCGTAATTTCAAAATTCATATTAATCTATAAAAATAAGAAAAATACTTAGGTGCATTATATAATGGTATCTATCTTTGTATATTTCACTAAATTGTTCAATCATGGTTTACCACCTTGTAAAATTCTTCTTAATTTTTTTTATTTATTATTTTTATATATATATATATATGTTGATTATTTTGCATGTATGATGAGAGCGAGCTGTAAAAGATGAGTATGGATCTTAAAAAGAAAAACACGTCCCTTTTAATCGTCGAACTATTTTCCCCCTATTTGGCAATTACCCTCAAAAGGAGCAAAATTTTCGTTAAAAAAAATCTCTGTGATGAAATGAAGCAACATATAGAGTTAAAATGGGAATAAGACTACGTTCACTAATCCATAATGAAAATTGTTGTAATCGTATTGAGATTTCATTGATGGATCAATAATAATGGGTCTAGATCGCTAACGTAATGGAAAAGGTAAATACAACAGATTCATGATTCTCATATTGTTATAGTAATAATATTTGTAACAATAACAGTAAAGTTAGTGGGTAACATGTAATTTTCAAGCACATATATCGAGCGTTCTTCGTTCCTCAATCAGATTGTGCATTTTGATTACATAATTGGAGGCGAGACCCACAGTTCGTCACAATAATGAAATGATAGAGCTATAAAAGTACTATTTATTTGGGCTTAGTTAAGTTCGTTAATGGATTTTACATGTTAATTATGCTATTTCGTAGGTATCAAGCACCAAAGAGGTATAATCAATATTTTGGAGTCAATTGGGGTTAAATGGAAGCAAATTGGAGTTAAATTGAGTATTCGGGTTTCAAATGAGGAAAAATGACAAAAATTCCCCCGTGTGTAGCGTAGCAACTCTCAATTAGCATTGAGTTATGCTGAAAGGTAGAAAGGACCCCATCACTACGCTGCAAAACGCTATGCTGGAAGGCAAAATGTTGAGACGGAGGGCAACGTTACGACGCTATGCTCAAGTAGCTACAACTCAGTTATTGACAGGATACCATCGTGTGCGCGCCTGCCCAAAACGCCATAGAGTAACGACGTTCGCCCTACGCTTGCCTCATGCTCGAGGTTTGATTTGCAACTGGAGCATAGTTATGCTACTATCAACTCTCCATGCTGCGACTGTAGTATCAATTCATTTCTTTCCGATTTAGGTAAAAATGGAGGAGAGTTATGCCGTCTTAGAGAGCATTTTGCTCGATTTTGTCCATCCTAGGCCAAAACTCATTAGATTTTCTTCAATTTTAGTTTGTAATTGTAAATTTTGGCATTATGAGTCGATTTGACGAACGATTTGAAGACCACGACGTTGGTTTTTTAGGCTTGTAGGATTTTTCTTTGAATTTTATGAGATTTATTATGAACTCTTAGTGAATCTTGTTGTTTCTCATTGATTTCCTTTCTTTGATTTGATTTTAGAGCACGCATAAAGGTAGATTGAACTGACAACTCAATTTCTTATATGTTTGTATTTGCCACGCATGGTTTTTAATGTCCGTAATTGCATTGAAAGCATGCTTAATTCAGTAGCAATAAGTTTTAGTTTGAATGATGGCATGGTTTATAGTTTTCTAGGATCACTTAATTGATACAAAACCCAAAGATTGGAGATGTTAAGTTAGATTTGGCCAATCTTGCTTAATGTTCCAATCGATCTAAGAACGTAATGCAATTAGCTAAGTAAGTCGTATTTGTAATGAGCTTAGTCAATTTAGGAATCAACAACATGTTGATTTTCATTAGGGAGATTGTTAGGGCTTTCCCTCGTTTAAGCTTAAGAAATAGTTAATTCGATAATGTTTTCATAATTAATCAATGATTGGATTCAAAGAAAACCCAATGATCTCTAAACAGACAAAGGTAATCTTGTATTTGATCTCTCTCTTTCTCAATCTATCTCACTTTTATGCATTTAGTTTTGTTGTCAATCAAACAATAAAACCCCCCGTTTTTACTGCTCTTCAAAGGCGAATTTAGCTTGAGAGATGTTTAATTCTTAGGCTCCCTGAGGTTCAATCCTACACTCGCTGCTTTTGCTACCTAGTAATATAAGTAGTCGGTTTGGTGAAATTATAAATATTTCTTGCTTACTAAGGTTTATAGGTGACGATAAATCTCGAGTTAGTATGGAACATAGATAAACAAACACAATCAACTGGTCCATTTTTTAGCTCAACATTAATTGATTATTTTCACATTTAATAAACGCGACTTAAGGCCACATAATATGATTAAGAACGAAGGGCATTACTGTATTTGAAAATTACGTGGGATCCATTACCTTTACCATTACATATATTGTTACCACAGTAGTATGAAAACTATGAATCTACATTTATTGTTTCACTTACCTCTACCATTAGGGTCAAGTAATAATGGTAAAATATAGATTCATAATTTTAAATAAACATGTTAAAAAACAATCAAATTATATTTACAATTCAGGTTATTACGATTCACTTATCCACAAAATCTGATTTCGATTACACAAATTTTGATTACGAATCAAGTGACATAAAAGGTATGAAAATGGTGTTGGGCGATTAATCGAGTTTTAATTTACGAGGTCACATCGCGTTGTGTGTAGGTGATTTAGATGAAGTGGAAGGCCCATTAGAGGAGCAGAGCGGAAGAGAATATAAATACAAATCTGCGCCAGTGAATATACTCTTCTCGTGATCTCCATTATCTCGCCCTTTCTCTCTCTCCAAGACTCTCTCTTCCCGCGATCTCTCTCTCGAACCGCTTCTCCAACTTTCATTTCATTCTTCATCTTCCCCACTCACTCACCCGACCCTCAGTCTTTCTGGTTCAAAACCCTAGCTTCTTGATTTGGGTCGCCATGCTGATGTTTTCGACTGCTACCTCCTCTCAGATTCGTTTCCTCCTCCACAGTTTGACCGAATCTAATGCTGAATCCATTCTCAAAGAGCTTTGTGAGGTATCATCTGACTCTTTACATCGCTTCCCCCTCCTTACTTTCCCCTTTACTTTTTATTTAGGTTATACTTGCCAACTCTCATTTGAGCTCCCTTCTGCTGATAGAATTGTTTTATTTCGTGTTTTGTGGTCTAGATTTAGATTTATATCCCCCCACTTGTTTTACGTGTTTTTCGTTCAATTCTCCATTCCCACTACGAGTCTCATTTTGATCTTCAGGCATTCTCGTAAAACAGTTTCAGGGGTTTGTGCTTTACAGGATTTAGCATCTTTTTAAGAATTATTATTGGGCCGGGGGGGGGGGGGGGTGGAAGGGGTTGTGGGGGATGTACTTTGCTGTGTGCGAGTTTCGCATCTTCAATTATCCTTTTGGCGATAAGATTACTGACTTGTCAGATATATGAAACGCTTTTTTCGTTTCAATGCGCTCCCTCTGGGTCTATTTACCGTCGAGTTTCTGAGTGTCTTATTATTATTATTTTTTTTCAATTGAATTCGGCATTAGGGGTGTTTACATGAAAAGCATATATGGGTGCCTCGGGGGCTCCTAAAATTTGGACTCTTTCTTCCTTCCTATCTTCATTTATTTAATTTGTTCTGACTGCTGTTGATTTAGTGCCGCCCTTTCTTTCATTTTTCTTCATGGAAGTTATATTTACACTCCTGAAATAGAATAATTAGGAAATAGAGTTCTGTTAGACATCCCTTTCAAATAGCAACAGCGAATACGTGAATAATGGCCTTTGTGATTAAGTGGTTATAAAAATCATGTAACATTTACAATTTCTTAACAAAAGCACTTCACTTAACTAGTGCTTTGATCTTTTACATTGAGATATATATTTTAAGCATCTCACTGAATCAAGATCTTCAATGTGCTTCAGTTTATTGACTGTGGAATTGAAGGAAGCTTCATACTGCTCAGAACTTGTTTGGATCATTTCACTAGTCATGGGACAGATTTGGAAAACCCACTGTTGCGACTTGTTATTTCTTCGGTCTTCAAGCATCTCTTGGACAGACCCAATTTTAGTACAATATTCTGTGAGTCTCTTGAAAGTAGAGATACCAACCAAGTTACTCTCGAAAACATCTCGAATCTGTTAAACTTGTCAATGTGTGAACGAATTGGAGTTGGTCTCGCTGTTTCAGATTCTGAAAATCTTGATGCAAGGTTGTGTGGTAAGTTCTAGAAGTTATCATTGATTATTGACGTTTTCTGGCTGTCAATTTGCTTTCAACTACTTTTTTTTTAAGACATTGCAATATTTGTTCTCATCACTAGGGAACTCTTCTAATCTTTAAGCTTGCCATCTTTCCTTTAGTTCTTTTATTAATGTGAATAAAGCCGCCCACAACACCCCCCGGGGGGGTGAATATAGTAGTTATGTTTAACAAGCACAGGCCCTGCTTGATTTGCTTTTACAACTGACAACTTATCAACTTAATTTACATCACCAACCGAACTAGACTCATCTGGCTACTCAGACAGTATTTTGTTTGTTTTCCTTGGGACTTCATAGGTCGTGCGTTTCATTTTCAGGAAAGAACTTCTGCATTAGTCAGATTGAGGAACTTTGTGCTAATGCTGTATCTGTGGATTCCACTCAGCAAATTCAGGATATTATCATGTTCCTCCAACGGTCGGAAGGGCTCTCGAAGCATTTAGATTCCTTCATGCAAATGCTATCTTTGGTGCAGTTAAAAGATGTTACAGAGTTTGTTTTGTCACCACTTCTTTCAGATGAATTGCGCGAGGAGAAATTTTTAAGGTGGCAAAGAATATTTCTTTTAAATTTAGTCTTCACTATTTAAGTATGATACTTTCGGTTGTCGGTTTCCAATGAATTTGGCTGGGTATCTGAGCTTTTTGTAATACTGTTATTAACTTCACAAAATTTTCTTTCCATTGTAGGAATGTAAATCTGTCACATGAGTCCCTTGATAATGATTTCGATTCCATCTTAGCTGAAATGGAGAAGGAAATGAGCATGGGAGATATAATGAAGGAACTGGGTTATGGATGCACAATCAATGCTACACAATGCAAAGAGATTTTGTCCCTCTTTTTGCCGCTGACGGAGATTACTATCTCTAAGATACTTGGCATGATAGCTCGCAATCATACTGGTCTTGAGGACAGTCGAAATATATATGCAACTTTTAGTCTAGCTTTGGGTTGCAGTGCATTGTCTGATCTACCATCCTTGAACTCGTGGGATGTGGATGTTCTCCTAGACACAGTGAAGCAACTTGTAAGCCTTGTTTTCTTCATCTCTATGTTCTATTAACGCAAATTTCTTTCTTGCTTTCTTTTCCTCACTGTGCTTACTTGATACAGGCACCTAATGTTGACTGGATAAGAGTAATGGAAAATCTGGATCATGAGGGTTTTTATATTCCTAATGAGGAAGCATTTTCATTTTTCATGTCTGTATATAGACGTGCATGCCAGGTATCATTTGCTTTACTTGGGATGTTCTAAGATGAAATGATTCATTCCTTGTTAATCCAATCTTTGGTCGAGGTTGCAGGATGCGTTTCCTCTCCATACTATTTGTGGTTCCATTTGGAAGAATATGGAGGGTCAGATTTCTTTCCTTAAACATGCCGTGTTGGCACCACCTGAAATATTTACTTTTGCTCACTCTGGAAGACAGCTGGTATGGTCGATGTTTATATCACTTCTACTTCTTCCCTGTTTTGCTTGCGTACATCTAGCTTACTTCAATTGCTGTGTAACTTTTGTTGCAGGAACTAATCATTGTCCTGCCTGATATGGCAATACGTGTTCCTAATATTTTACATTTGATGATATATTATTGTAGGCTTATATTGATGGACTGCATGGCGATAAGCTTCAACTTGGACATACAAATCAAGCATGGATGTGTCTGGATCTTTTGGATATACTGTGTGAACTTGCTGAGAGAGGTCATGCTAGATCTGTGCAATCAATTCTGGAGTTTCCTCTTAAAAATTGGCCCGAGCTATTGCTACTTGGGATGGCACATGCCAACGTACCTTTTTCTTGTCACCTCTGTACTCAGGGTTTATTTATTTATTATTTATAAATAAATTTATTCGTTAAATTTGTCCTCTCTATCTCACACATGCATATCCTGATCTGGTTGTAAATTTTTACATATTCTCTTGCAGACTGCATATAATCTGCTTCAGTACGAAGTTTCTTTTTCAGTCTTCCCATTGTTGTTAAGAAATCCTCTTGGTAGTGATTTGATCTTTCAGCTATGGCATCTTAACCCTAATCTGGTGTTACGGGGATTTGTGGATGCTCAAAACAGTGATCCAGACTCCATGGTTAGGATAGTTGACATCTGCCAAGAATTAAAGGTAAACTAATACCAATCCTTCTCTCTCTGTAGCAGAGATGATATGAATCATATTCTTGGTGTCTCTATTAAATTTTCTAACCGTTTCTTTTATTTTTAAATCTGGAATTTCTATTTCATCCACCTATATCTTTTTGCAGATACTTTTTTCAGTACTAGATATGATTCCTTATTCCTGCAGTATCAGATTAGCAGCTCTTGCTTCACGACAGGAATATTTAGACCTTGAGAAGTGGTTGAGCAACAATTTGAACACATACAAAGATGTATTTTTTGAGGTAGTATTTTTCAGTTGGTTGCCTGACCTTTAGAACCGTGTTTTTGAGATCAACGTTTATAATTTAAGGAATATATATGTGTTGTCGTCTATTTGCTGTTAGCTTTCAAGTTTTCAACTTTGATTATAATGTGAGCATTTATGATATTAATGTTACAGGAGTGTCTCAAGTTCTTAAAAGGGATTCATCATGGGGGATCTCAAGATTTTTCAACCAAACCTTTTTATCCTGCTAATGCATTTTCAAATATTTATTTGGACACTGCTTCTACTTTTTTGAAGGTACCATGGAAAAACTCCAGTACTTTCACCACCCAATTCATTCTTCTATGTCGGGGTCTAAATGTTATGTTGTACATATGTCAAATGGAATATTAGGGTTAACGTAGTTGTGAATATCAGGTTCTTAGATCTAATGTGGGTACTACTGCATCTGCTAAACTATCTGAGGAAATGGAGAAGTTGCAAGATGCAATTCTGGAATCGAACCCAAAGCTGCAAAATGGCGAGGCTTCAGATGTGCCTGCAACAGAAGGATATACAGATGACATTGAGGCGGAAGCTAATTCCTACTTCCAACAAATGTTTTCCGGTCAGTTGACCATTGAAGCGATGGTTCAAATGCTTGCTCGGTTCAAGGAATCTTCAGTTAAAAGGTGCTGTATTTTTATTACCTTTTGGGCATGAGTGTCTGGGTTCTTAGGAAATTGTATTCCACTGTGTAAATGTGTTAGGGGGTGTTTGGGGTAAGGAGTGGAATAGTGAGGAGTAAGGAGTTATAAAGTTTAGGGAGTTGTGAACTCTTGATGCCCAGGAGTTGATAAGATATAAAATTGATGTTTTTTCTAGTAGCGGGACCCACCAACTCCTTTGGTCAAACAAGGAGTGAAGTTCACAACTCCTACTTATTAACTCTTTGGACCAAACACACCCTTAATGATCAATTACCATAATTTCTCGTGTCTTACGATGTTAGATGATTCAACACTGGCAGAGTCAACTACAGTTTAATTGTTCCTTTTTCAGTCAAGTATAAGTAATTTACATGTTTTTCCACCATCAGCAATCAAGCGCACTCAAACTTTTTTCCCATTGGTAAAATTTCTTCAAAACTGTCGGTGTTTTGGTGCATCTAATTTGACTACTTGTACTGAGATTTCTAATTTTCTTAGTGGCTACAATGCACTGGGCATTAATAGTATTCTTGCCTTAGTTCTTAGAATTCCTTGATTCATCATCCATGTTTGTCTTTTTTCTCATATGGTTGGATCTAGTTTCACATTTGCTTGTAAAGGTCGCATGTTCAGACTTCTTTCAGTGGGATGTCAGTATTCTCTTCCAGTTCTTTTCAATGCATTCTGCATAGCTTCATTGTAAAGCTTGTCCTCTAATCCAAACTTATATATATTTTGTTATCTGAGTTTTTAGTTTCTCTTCCCTTTCCAGCAACTGCAGCTTTCTTTGTTCCATCTTTGATGTCATTGTCTGAATGTAGGATCACACTTATTGTTAATGAGTACTTCACGTTCTTAACCAAAAAAAGTGTAACTTGGTTAGAATGAGCAGCTCACTAACTGGGTTATTCTTACAGGGAACAATCAATTTTCGAATGCATGATTGCAAATCTTTTTGAGGAGTACAGATTCTTCCCAAAATATCCCGAAAGACAGCTAAAAATTGCGGCAGTTCTCTTTGGTGAGTTTTTTGTTGAAATTTTGAATATTTTTAATAGAGTTATTTCATTGCCATTTTTGTATCTCAAAAAGTTCAAAAATTTTTCATTTTTTTGCAGGCTCTGTTATTAAGCATCAGCTTGTTACTCACCTTACACTGGGGATTGCACTGCGTGGTGTCCTTGATGCACTTCGCAAACCTGCAGATTCAAAAGTTTGTATTTTACGTTAGAAAGTGAGGTTTCGATTATGCTTATTATATTGTTTGTGGTTAACAATTTTTTTGGGCAGATGTTTGTGTTTGGTACGAAGGCTGTAGAGCAGTTTGTGGATCGTTTGATTGAGTGGCCGCAGTACTGCAATCATATTCTACAAATATCACATTTGCGAAGCACTCATGTAGAACTTGTCGCTTTCATTGAGCAGGCTCTTCTGAGGATATCTGCAGGCCATTCTGATTCTGATGCCACTGCAGGAAATGTGGAGGTGGCAACTGATCTTTCAAATACGTTTTTTATTGCCTTGTTCAGATTATATCTTTGACTTCCCAATTTGGTAGTATATCGTGATACGCACAAGAAATCGTTCTATACATATGCCTGCAATGAACCTTTTTCTGTAAGGAAACTAGAAACTGTTTCATTAATGGTAACAATAAGGTTCGTTGAAGGGAGATCCCCCAGAACCAGGGAGCTTAGAACTCATTTCATTAATCCAATGAAAAGGTCTTGTCTCCATTTCAAAAAAAAAAAAAAAAAAAAAAACCAGGGAGCTTAGAAATAATTATTCTAATTGGTGCAGCTGAAAAAAGAGTAGTTACAAAGAGGGTGCTCAAATTGGAAGTTAAGCTACATAACTAGCTTTAAATCTGTCGAAATCTTTATGTCAGTGATTAATGAAAATCCTGTTTCTTAAAAAAGTTTTTATTTCTTTCAGTCCATGATTTCTATCGACCCATGGAAATTTCATTTTTCCGAAGTATTTGTTTCTTGAAGTTGTGATTCATAAAGCTTGCTCTAGGAAACTCTTCATTGTAAGAGGACAGCTTGCCTATGAAAAGGTTGATTGGCATTTCCTAGATGACGTTTTCGTTAAAATAGGCTTTGGGAGTTGATAGAGAAGTTGGAAGTTCGGCTGTTTGTCCATGGCAAGTTTTTGAAGTATCATGAATGGGAGACCTCGTGGAAAAATTGTGGCCAAAAGAGGTTTGAGGGGAGGTGCTCTTCCCTTTCCTTCCTTTTTATATAGATGGATGATGCCTTTAGTTGTTTGGTTCACTATTGCTCGGAACGAAACAATTTGAGGGAAATGAAAATGGGTAGGCAAAATGTGGTTATATCCCATTGCAAAATGTGGTTATATCCCATTGCAAAATGCTGATGATACAATTGTTCTTTTGTCATGATGATGCTAAGTGGGAGGCTGGGAATTGGGTCTCTCAAGCATAAGAACTTCGCTCTCCTTAACGAGAGGATGCAAAGAAAGCGCTTCAACACTACTTTGTGCCCCCCAATTTGCATTGTCTGTATGCATGGTCTAAGGTTTTTTTTTTTTCTTGTGGGGAGGGGGGGATCACTTGATCAATGAGGCACTTCAATAATCAGATTGTGACCAAGTTGATCCAATGGGGAATGAGAGATTAATGTGCCCAAACAAATGTAAAGGTGTGGTTTGCTGTAGATTGGATAGGTTCCTTTTATCTAAGGTTTCGTGGGAGCACTTTGTTGAGTCCAGGCAGTCTCCGACCTGGAGAATCACTTTAGATCATCATTCGCTTCTCCTTAATACAAGTAGCTTCCTTTGGTCTTTTCCATTTTAGGTATGAAAATATGTGGCCGGCGCAACCCTATTTTAAAGCCTCTTTTGGCGCATGGTGGGATGTTAGAGTGGATGGGTAGTGGGAGGGGTTTCGCTTCGTTAGAAAGCTTAAATCCCTTGAGAGGTGTTTGGCCCAAGTAGCTGGGAGAGTGGAGCAGCAAACTCCCCTCCCTCCTTATTTGGCCCAATGAGTTTGTGGTCCGACTAAAATACATCAATTTTGGGCCCTATTAACTCTTTACATTGTTGACTCTTGGAGTTCACAACTCCACTTCTTGCCCCCAAACGTCCTCTTAAATAGTCCTTGAAATGTTGGAACTTGACGATCTTTAGGAGTCCTTGAAATGTTGGAATGTGACGATCTTTAGGAATCCTTGAAATGTTGGAACTTGACGAACATTGGGAATTTGAAGAAAAAAAAAAGAAAAGGAGGAAGTGGAGAGGATTTCGTTGTTAGATGATTTGGAGGTGGACAATAGCTTATATTTGGAGATGAGGATAGAATGGGAGGGTCATAGATTGGAGACTCAAGCTAAGGAGTGAATATCTCATTGAGGACATTGGCTTGCAACAAAAGGCTAAGGTTAAGCGGGACAAGGAGGGGGATACTAATATTGCCTTCTTTCAGGTGTGTGCTAGAGGGAAGAGGAGTGAATATCTCATTGAGCTTATGATTAAAGAGAACAACGAGATGGTGAGAAAGGATAATGCGATTAAAGAAAAGATCCTATTTTTCTTTTAAGAGGCTTTTTGCCCCTCCTCCAATGCCGAGGCCTTTTGTGGCAGGGTTGGATTGGAAATCCATCTCTGCTGATGTTAAGGAAGATTTGAAAGCCTCTTTTTCCTTGGGAAAAATTTGAGGTTGTTTTTGGTTTTAACCAGAACAAGTCGCCAGGGCCGGATGGGTTCACAAGTCCAAGTATAGATTTTGGTTTCCTTTGGATTTTTCTCCAAATATAGGTTAATAGACATCTTTAGGTTTGAAGTTAGGCTGATAGAAATCTTATTTCAATGGTTAATACAAGAAAGTGGGCTTCTTTTTCTATTCAACTAGCGGTAACAATATTTCTTGAAGATCAGGAGTTGAGATGTTAAGGCCTTGAGGGATTATTAATTAAGAACCATAATCTAACACCACAAAAAAGATTTATATTTAATCTAGATTGGTGCTTCTCCTAGAAAGTAAGCTAGCAAAAGTTGACCAGTCTTCTTCAGTTAATATTTTGTGGAGGGTAATCAAGATTCAAGATCATGTGGGATAGAATGGATAACATGGAGTGATCTGCAGGCACTCTCACTCTATGTGATGAGAAGACTAGTAAAGTTGTGGACATTCTTCGAGAGGAATTTCCTTACAAACCAGAGCCGTGGTTTTCTTACAATCAAATACTTCTTCCACAAATTGTGTTCTACTCCTTCTAGGGTAATATGCATTTTCCTTTCTTTGAAATGTTATGATACTCGGGTCTTTGCTTGGCAAGTCAGGTATTTTTGGGGGAGGAATCAAGCTTTCTAATCAAGCTTCTTTAAAAAAAAAAGAAAGAATATACAAAGCTATATAAGAAACAAGCCCACCAAATAAGATCGAACACCTTGGAATTCCTCCTTGGTGTTGCGTTCATAATGGTGTGTTCTTTGTAGGTGGCAGGAGAAGGACATCAATTATTTATTGTAGGATTGCAAGTTTGCTTATTCCCATTAGAGTCTGTGCTTAAAGTTCTTGGCTTTAACCTAATTCAAAGTAGAGGCTATGGTTCTATGATTGAGGAGGTGCTCTTGAAGTCTCCCTTATGCGAGAACTAGAAGTGTAGACTTATGTGATACTTTGTGGGAGTTTGGCTGGCGAGGAATAGTGGATTTTTGAAGGGCAGAGAGATCTTGGTAGGGTGTTTAGATGCTTCCTTGTGGGTCTCTGACCGTCTGGTTTTTTGTAATTATCAACTTAGTGTTCTTAATTTGAACTCGTATATGTTCCTGGGTTAGTTGTGTGTTCCTATTTGTGGGCTTGTTTTTTGTATGCCCTTTTTACATTATTTCACTCAAATGAAGGCTTAATTTCTTTAAAAAAGAATTTTCTGAAGAGGGAAAAGGGAAGTTGGGCTTTTCATATGCTGTTTAGCCATTGAGAGGGATAACTTCTTGGTGGCAAATATTAGTAAGATGTCTTATTATGTTTTGGTTGATTGCAGTTAAATGGTTCTAGCAACATTCAACCTGGCCCGCAACTTTCTTCGACAATGCAGTTACAACAAAAATATGAAAGTGTCATTGATGATCGACTTAAAGTCACATCTGCCATTGATGTAAAACCAATTTTACCTTCTGTGGGGCAAACTTCAATTCAACCCACAGGTGATGCTTCTACTAATCAAAAGGTAACTCATTCTCCATTCTCCTAGTTTTTGTCGCCCATTTGTATTAGACTCTTATGCTATTTGTACCTTTGATCAACATAATTATGAACAATAAAATATCCCCTTCTATCTCTCTGTAAGTTGCTACAATTGTGGGTGCAGAATACAAACAATGCTCCAGCAGTGCTGGCTTCTTCCCCTGGTTTTGTTCGTCCTTCACGGGGGGCTGCTTCTACGAGTTAGTTCTTCAATGATTAGGCATTCAAAATTTTGTTGATTGTTTGGAACGAACACAATGGTTATGTTTTATCCTTTGACAGGGTTTGGTTCGGCTTTGAATATTGAAACACTCGTTGCTGCAGCTGAGAAAAGAGAAACTCCTATTGAGGTACCCATTCATTGTGCCATCTTTCCATCTTTTAAACATCTTTATCAATTCTTTGAGTCTTGATGAATGTCGATGCAGTAGGAGGTTCTTATTTGTCTCATTTTTGATGCAATAACTAATAGTTTTAAATATAATTTAAGAAAATTTCATACTGATCTATACTTTGCTGAAGATAAACCTATACATTTGTATTTTTCTAATTAGGTTGAATCTCGACAGAATGGGTGTTTGTTGCTCTTACCCATTCTTTTAATGTGGTGGGCTTGGGGTTATGTTATATTTAAATAGTTAACGATGTTGCAAGATAACTTTGTAACATGCAAATTGAGAATACTTTCGATAGGTGAGAATGACAACAAGCAATGCACTCAGTAGATCTTAGATCAACCTTATCTGATTCTTCAACTGAACATTTTGTATTTCTGTCATTTTTCGTTGGTGAAGTTCCAAAATATGGTTGGTAGAAAAATTAACCACTAGCTATAATATATACTCATTAGGGAGGCAGCAAGAATCTTGTAGAACATCTAGTCTACCAATCTACCATTTTGCATTATTTTGGCCTTTATTTATTCTGAATTCTGAAGTATTTCTTGAGTTGTTTGATTAAGATAATTATGAGGAACACATTAAAATATCAGATTTTTACTTGAATGAATAGTGCTGTTTAGTTTAAGCCTTTTTATTTTCTTGCATTCGGCAACACAGTTTTTTGATGTGTATCACTGTGTTATAACTTTGGACAGGGGGCAATCGTAAATTTAACTAACAAGTAAAGATATCAAAAAAGGAAGTTTATAGCATTTAGTGATATAAAAAAAATAAAATTTTTATTTTCTTGACCTTTTTCATCCCTAGATTTTGGGTTTAATTTTTATTTGGTCCCTAGGTTTCAAAATGTTACACATTTAGTACTAAAGTTTTGAGTTTAGTTTCTATTTAGTCCCTAGGTTTCAAAATATTGCAATTTTACTCTTGATATTTGAGTTTTGTTTCAATTTGGCTTTAGATTTCAACATTTACATTTTTAACCTCGATTTTTCACTAAATACTCATTTTCTGACTTTTCTGTTACTGCTAATAAATTTACAATAATTAAATAAATTATAATTAATTAAGTTTCAGGTAATTGTTTTAAATCGTAAAGCTGTCGAGAATATTTTCAAGTATCGCAAAATGTCGCTGTCTTTCCGTGATAGATCGCGATAGACATCTATCAGTGATAGATGTCTATCGTGGTCTATCACCTATCACTGACATTGATAGATATCTATTGCAGTCGATCACTTTAACATTTGTCATTGACACTGATAGATTCGCGGTCTAGAGCCGATAGATAGTAAAATTTTGCTATATTTGTAAACAAGTTGGCTCACTTTCCTTTATTTGAAATCAGCCCTTAAGTTTCACTATTTTTCATCACTTTTAAAATTAAATTTAAAATTTCACTTTATAATTATTTTAAATTAATTAATAGACATTCACGTCAATGATTGGAAGTGAGTATAAATGAAAAATCGAGGTTAAAAATGTCAAATCTTGAAACATAGGAACCAAGTTGAAACAAAACTCAAATCTCAAGGATAAAATTGTAACATTTTGAAACTTAGGGACTAAATTGAAACAAAAATCAAATCTTAAGGATTAAATGTGTAACATTTTGAAACTTGGGGACCAAATAAAAACTAGACCCAAAACCTAAGGACCAAAAAGGTAATTTTCCCAAGAAAAATATTAACTAATATCATGATCTCTTTTATAAAAGGAAGTACAATTACATTTTGATAAAAATGAAATCATATTTAAAAACAAAATTGACGTTCAAATTTCAAGTTTTGTTCTCTAATTGTGTAACGGGTGTCCAATAGACTCTTGAAATTTGAAAAGTGTCTGATTGATTTCTAGAAATTTCAGTGTTGTGAAAGATAGGTCTTTGAACTTTAAAAAGTGTAATAAATCCTTGAACTTTCAATGTTTTGTCTTGGGCCCTTGGTTGACTGTTGCTTTTATTGTTATGTTAGTTTTGTATGGATATGATGAGGGCGCTAAGGGGTGTCAACCTAGTTGAGATATCCGGGTGTACCTCCTGATCCTTATGTACTCTTTTGCTCTTTGTATAACCCTCTTGTACTTTGAACATTAGTCTCTTTTCACTTTATTAATAAAGAGGCTCGTTTCCTTTTAAAAAAGAACTTTCAATATTTTGTCTCATAAGTTCTTGAACTTTCAATTTTATCTATAATAGATATGAGACATTTTTTGAAGTTATAGGATTTATTAGACACCAAATTTACAGTTGACGGATGTATTAGGCTAAAGTCTTTTGAACCTATCACAAATGTTTTGGAGTTTAGAGACCAAATTTGTATCTTGACCAAAATTGAAAAATGGACACTAATGAAAATTGTAATAGTGTATTATTACGATTAGCTTCTTATTAAAATCATATTAAAAAAAAATTAAAATCGCCAGATTTGGTTTGGTTATTTTGGAAAGTAAAAAATCGTTGAATTTTCTAGATTAAGTGCAGTTTTGAAGATTCTTTCATCTATAGTATACATTACTTGGCTTCTTGGTGGAGTTCAAAGTCACAAAGATTCTTGGAGGTTATATTATCTTTTTTTGATCATTAGAAGTTGGAAGACTTTTCTCTTTTGTAATTGACCCTTTTGGGAAGGGTTCTCTCCACCTGTTGCCCTTAACCTGTACTACAATATTATTATGTCACTGTTTCATATAAAAAAGTGTGGAGTTATCATAAAAATAAAATAAATTTAATAAACTAATGAATAAAAAATAAAATGCTGATCTGCCCATGCCATGCAGCACCCCCACTGTTGGTTTACTTACTTCTAACGTTTTATGAGGGTAGGTAAACTTGGCACCTTTTGAATATAAACCAGTTTTAACAAGGTGATAAGTTAGTGCACGGGCTCATCAAAGCTTCAGCCTCCTCTTCTCAAGAAGTTCGGTCTTTTTATTCTTTTCTAACGAGCCTAGGGTCTTGAAGCGAAACAATTCGAACAGGCAATGTTGTTGAGTTTCCTTGATTTTTAATGTTTTCGTAGTCTATTTCGTTATTCACCTTTGACAATTTAATTCTTCTATCATAATAATTATTTTTTGCCTTTGTGAAAATTCCTTCTCTTGCATATTCCAGGTACAAGCAGTAAAATGTTGTGTTTTTCTTATATATCTAAGATTGAAAGTTGTGGCAGTGTCTCTCAGTGAGAAGGTGATGCTGTCTGATATACTGCTGCCTGTTTCGGAGTGGTGGTACTTCTTTGAGGCTTACCGATTGGAATGTTATTAGGGTGTCATTAGAGTTTTTAGGGTATATTAGTAATTGGCTAGGAAAGTAGTTAGGGAGAGTGGTTATAAATAGGGAAAGTAGGAAGAGATGATCTTAGGCATTATTATGGTGAGTGAAAAAGGGCTTGGGTGAGATCTCAAGAGTGGAGGGTCCAAGTACCTCAAAATACTTGGCTTATCTTCTAAATTTTCATCCTTTACAATTCAACTTAGTTTGATCATGCTTTGGCTCCTATCACTCACATGCATAATTGAGAGAAATATTTTATCCTCTTTAAACTAGTTACCTTTCTGGTAATGGTTATTGGTAGTTTTCCTTAGGAACTTGGACATTCCGAGTGTAATTCTCTCTATACTATACCACATTGTCTATACCATACTGCGTCCTTTTCTTCTGGATTTTCTAGTTTATGACTTATCTTAGTAGTGTTGAAGTGAGATGTTGTATTTCTCTCTATTGTATTTTTATTTAATTGCTGTTTAGTGGGTCTTATTTCTTTGTTATGGACTATGAATTTATGTCTGCCCATCTTGCCTTCTGATAAATTTCACTATGTGTACAGGCTCCCGGATCGGATGTACAGGATAAGATTTCTTTTATGATTAATAATATTTCACTTGCTAATCTTGAAGCCAAAGCAAAAGAATTTACTGAGATTTTGAAGGAGCAGTTTTATCCCTGGTTTGCCCAGTATATGGTCATGAAGAGGTTTGAAGTTACTTTGAGTTCTTGTATGCATTTTTGTACAGAACTAATTGTCGTGTGCATAGTAATTTATTGGATGGTATCATTGAGCTAAAAACTAAAAACCATGGGCTATAGTTTTATTATGGGGAGGGAACTGTCAGGATGTTCTAGAAAAATTCCCCTAGAGAAAATATTGGTTTTCACGAGTTATATTTTTTACTTCTCTGACATCATTTTGGTTTACAGGGCTAGCATTGAGCCAAATTTCCACGACTTGTACTTGAAGTTTCTGGACAGAATTAATTCAAAAGCTTTAAGTAAAGAGATTGTTCAGGCTACGTATGAGAACTGCAAGGTGTTTGTTTTTTCTTGGATGTGAGGTGCAAACCAGTGCGTGGCATGGTAGTTAACTTTTGTTTTTTTCATCTTCTCTCCAGGTTCTCTTAGGATCTGAACTTATAAAGTCAAGTTCAGAAGAACGTTCATTACTGAAGAATTTGGGAAGCTGGCTTGGGAAACTAACAATTGGCAGGAATCAAGTGTTGCGAGCTCGTGAAATAGATCCAAAATCTTTGATAATTGAAGTAATAAAGCATTTACTCATGTTGGTTTTGATTCATTCCACGGAGGGAGTTTGAGTTTTCTTCCTCTTTGCATCATTTTTGTTTTCTTGAAAACCATAATTTTAACGTTGGTTTCTGTTTTATTATTATTTTCTTCTTTGCACTCACTTCTCTCTTTTGACAGGCATATGAAAAGGGGCTAATGATTGCAGTAATACCATTTACTTCCAAGGTATGATCATACTGTATGAGGAATATTTTTGGTAGCTTTGTTTGAGTATCCTGATCTTACCTTTATATTATTATGGCGGTAGATTCTTGAACCATGTCAAAGTAGTTTAGCATATCAACCTCCAAATCCTTGGACCATGGGAATTCTTGGACTACTGGCAGAGATTTATTCAATGCCTAACTTGAAAATGAACCTCAAGTTTGACATTGAGGTATGTATGCACAATTCTAGACGGTAAACTTACTAACAATATTTACTGGCACCATGGGTATAGTTAGTAGATCCATAGTGCCAGTAAATAGTACTTTTCTTATGGAATAAGAGAATTTCATTGATTAAATGAAAAATGTACAATCAACACTAGGAAAAAATTTATTTTTCCTATCACTGAATTTAATTCATTCAGGAATTCCATTAGTTTGACATTGATTTTGTACAGGTTTTATTCAAGAATCTTAGTGTGGACATGAAAGAAATAGCACCAACTTCTCTTCTTAAAGACCGGAAGAGAGAAATTGATGGTAATCCTGATTTTTCGAACAAGGACGTTGGAGCATCTCAGACACAGATGGTAGCCGAAGTGAAGTCCGGCATAATGTCTTCTTTAAATCAAGTGGAGCTTCCCCTAGAGGTTGCAACACCATCGAATTCCGGAAATCACACTCACCTGTTATCCCAGGTTTGTCAGGTTCTTTCTTTCTTGAGGCTTTTCTTATCAAAGAGACGAGGCTTAAGTCACAAATTTAATTAAAACAGTTTACAAATTCTAAATTAGAATGGCGAAGTATTATTGAACATAATAGTTAAATGAGGGTATTGAAAAGATAATTATCCCTGTAATTGTCACTAAAACAAAAAGAGAAATCAAAAGATAACTATTCAGGGAGGTTTCTTATACATTTGTTTCTTTTTATGGAACCTGACTTCTTTTTCTGGTGCAAGATAAGCACCCATTTAATATTTGTAGTTTTTCTTATTTAATCTCCAATTGGAGGCTATTTTTATAATGTACCTAAATGTGTGGGTTTTTACTCTATTTCATTTATCAATGAAGTCAATACTCATTAAAAAGAAGAAAAAAGAGGCATCAACAGGCATCAGTAAACAAAACAACCTAAGGGACAAAGGGATGAAAGATCCCTTATTTTTATTACCCTTGGTAATGTTTAGATGGAGGATTCTCTCTGTCTCTTTTGTTTCTTCCATTTTTCTTGGTAAAAATTAGCTCAATCTTTCCGTTAGGAAAAATTCTCTCATTATTTTTTTGAACAAGAAAGACCTTCTGATCGATATAATTAGGATATTTCTAGAGGATGATGGGTTGAAGAGAGGTGTTGAATTGGAAAATTTGTTTAGAAGTGATTTGAGAACAAGGGTGGAAATGCACAGAAATATTTTGTACAAATAGTGAAGTAAATTTTGGATGAAGTTTACGGTGGGAAACGTTTCAGTGTGGAGTGAAGAATTCCATGTGAAGGATGAGTTTTGGGGGGAGGGACCAGGTGAAAAGTATGCAAATTTTTAGAGGTAGGAAGAGTATCAATGGGAGGTGTTTAAGCGGGGAGAGTGAGAGGGAGCAATGATCCATTTTAGTCATAAATTGTCCAATTTGCATTTTAAGAGAAAAGGGCTGTAATGATCCGTGAAAAGAATGTTTGCCATGTGGACTTTTTGAGTAATGGATGAACTCAAGTTTTAATTTAACATCTGTTCCTAGTGGGAGAAGGAAGAAGGAAAGACAAGGAAAATTTGAAAGGTTGAAAATGACCTTTTGGATGAAGCTATGAGGTAAGTTGATCATAGTATCTTGGTTTACAGGGGCCTCAGAGATTTTGGTTTGGAGCTAAAGTTATGGCGGTCAACATGTTTTATTGCTTGTTTTGGATAAAAATATTTGGGAAAAATTGAGTTCTAACTTCTAAAAATAACTGAGTTATATCCTCGACCTTTACCGACTTTATTGTTGTTTTCTGTATGGCTTCATGGTGCCAATGCTCTCTCCCATCTTTCATTGCTACAGTTTTACCTCTTTCCTGCCCAATTGGAGTGGCTTCGACTCCCTGGGATTGGAGTTCTTCCCCGTTTTGTCACTTCATATTATCATTTAAATTCTCTTATCAAAAAAAAAAAAGGAGGCAGATGGAAGTTCGATGGAATTTCTGATGTGAGGTTGGAGCTGGTTGAGTTTTTAGTGTGGAATTAGTACTGAAGGAGTGGGCAAATGTCTCGGAGGCAATATTGTGGTTATTGCAGAAGTAAAAGAATGTTAAGAGTTTTTTGAGAAAGTGTATTTTTTATTATTTTTGTGATCTTGTACATTTTACAGCTTCTAATTGGAGCGGCTTTCACAATCTTTTTGGTAATTAGACCAGTCACACGACCAACCTAATTATTACTCTCATTCTCATTCTCATTAATACTGAATTATTACTCTCTCCATAAGGTATTGTGACAGTTCTGAGTCTTGTTGGAGAAACACCATATTAAACTGAAGTCCTTGGGGAACCTTGTTTTCTTCCACAAATATTGTTTTATTGAAAAAAATACTTTCACACGAAAATTTTGATTTTCTTCAGTATTTTCCTTCACATAGTTTTATTACATTTTTATGGTAACAGACCTGGTTTGCCAGTTAGGTGGCTGGAAAGAGATTGCCAAAATAGATGACTGAACCATGCTATCCCCAGATTAGACAAATTTTATCTGTTCTATTTTATTAGCATTGCTAATTCTGTTTTTCTATACTACGAACTTATTTGTGGTTGTAGTACGCTGCCCCACTTCATCTTTCTTCTGGCACATTAATGGAAGACGAAAAGCTTGCTGTGCTGGGTTTGTCTGATCAACTTCCTACTGCCCAGGGACTCTTACAAGCTACACCATCGCCATCACCATTCTCAACCAATCAGGTATGATTGCATCCTTTAAATTAGTTGAAGTCTTCTAATCTGGATAACATAGTTTTTCTTATTGGCTATTTCTTGTTATTGCAGCTTCCTGCAGGTATCCCTAATATAGGAAGTCTTGTTGTGATCAACCAGAAGCTTAATAGTTTGGGCTTGCACATCCATTTTCAGAGGTTTGGAGTTTATGTACTGTAACCTTGTTTAAGCAATTATCCATGGTAAAGCTATTTTTGGTGAAATTAGTTGTGGTTATATCTTCCTGCACATGCTACAGAGCGGTTCCAATTGCAATGGATAGAGCTGTCAAAGAGATCGTTACTGGTATTGTGCAGCGTAGTGTCTCTATAGCTACCCAAACAACAAAGGAACTGGTTTTGAAGGTCTTCTCTATAAGTTGATTTGATTGGCATGCTCTTTTTAAAATGATCTTACCTCATTATGCAATTCCACATTTCTACTGAGCTTATATACCATTTTCGATTATGTTTAGTTTCGTTTAGAAATCTGAGGAAGTTCTTTTCATTTGTTTTTGGCTACTATACCTGCCTGGCTTATGAAGTTACTGTTGGATGAGAGCACCCTGGCTGTCTTTGCAAATCTCTGTTAAAGCTGAAATGCCTTTACTAGTCCTTCCTAATTTTGTTTTTAGCTTATTTTATTTTTTAAAGAGTTTGTATCTTTAAGTATTAGTCTCATTTTTATTTTTTCTATTCCTTGTTCAAAAAACAGAGCACATTTGCTATCTTCTAATTGAAGTGCTCGACTGTGTAATACTTTATCTCTGTTAAAACTGAATTGCCTTTACTAGTCCTTAATTTTGTTTTATTTTATTTTTTTAAGGAGTTTCTATCTTTTAAGCATCAGTCTCGTTTTTATTTTTTGTTTTTTTAATTCATCGTTCAAAAAACAGAGCACATTTGCCATCTTCTTATTGAAGTGCTCAACTGCGTAAAACTCTCATCTCTGTTAAAACTGAAATGCCTTTACTAGTCCTTACTAATTTTGTTTTTATTTTATTTTTTAAGGAGTTTGTATCTTTTAAGCATTCGTGTCGTTTTTGTTATTTTTATTCCTCGTTCAAAAAACAGAGCACATTTGCTATCTTTTAATTGAAGTGCTCAACTGTGTAAAACTCTATCTCGTATGTATTCATCTGCGAGCTTCTATTATCTGTTCTTATAGTGTTTTCCTTGATGTTTCAAATAATTCAACTATTGCATTGTTCACTGTTTTGGTAGGAAGTCTCATTTGTGCCTCTTAAATGTTCTTTCTTGGCGAATTAGATGGATACCTTATTTGTCCTGAATTTTTGAACTTGTTGTGTGTATTTGAGTTCTTTATGATTAACTTTTTTGGTGTATTCCATATTTTTTCATTATTTTTGTTCCTTCCATTTATTTGAATAATCTGTGATGGTAGGATTATGCCATGGAATCAGATGAGACCCGAATATTTAATGCAGCGCATTTGATGGTTGCTAGTCTGGCTGGATGTCTAGCACACGTGACTTGCAAGGTTTTTCATCCTATACTGTACTTTTGAGATGATACAATTTTTATCTTGTGGAGCTTATTTCAAAACCATATGGTTGATTATTTCATATTGTTTTTATTTCCTTTTTAATCATTTTAGTACGATTTATTTGTTCTAGGAACCCTTACGAGGTTCAATATCAAGTCAACTCAGAAGTTCTCTTCAGAATTTGGGTGTTGCCACTGACTTGCTTGAGCAAGCTGTTCAGCTCGTTACAAATGATAACCTTGATCTTGGTTGTGCAATAATTGAACAGGCTGCTACGGATAAGGTCAGTAAAATCCTGAAATTGTGCATTGGTCTTGATGTTTTGGGATTAGTTTACAGTTCAATATTGGTGGCAGGTAGGTATCTGGTGTTGGTATATTAACATTTCATTCCCTTCCAAGTTTTCTGATTATATTAAGTTAGCATGCCATACTGCTTGCTCCCTGTAAATGCAAGATGTGTGTATATACTTACCCAGAACTTGTATTTTATCAATTAAGCTAGAAGCAATGTGTATTGTTTTTTGTTTTGTTTTGAGTTTTTTTAGATTTAAAAGTAGCTGAAGGTTATCAAGTTATACGAGTTTTCGCTGAGGATGTGAGTATAGTATGACAGATTTGTTAACAATCCAAGCATTACAAAATTGTTGAAAAAGGAATCTGTAACATCTCTATGTTCGGCAGTTCTATTTTTAGAGAACGGATGCCTTGAGTGCATTGCGCTGCGAAAATTATGTCAAGCTTACACGCACATACTTGTGTATTTCTTTTTCTTTTTCTTTTTTTTAATAACAATCGGCATTTGTTTTTAATTGTTTAAATTTCATTTTAATGTTTTTTATTGCCATTTGATTTAATTTTGTACTCTACATAGTACTTAAGGTTTTAAAAATTGATTTGCCTTTGAATAATACTTACGGTTTCTAAGTTGCAACCTTGATTTTTTTTCTTGTTATTTATTTTTTTTTTTGTCAAGTTCTTACCTCTCTTTAGAAAAGTACTTCCAATCAATCCCTAACTTATGTTGATTTGACTTTGGGCGCCATCTGAAATTTTCATGCAATATATTTGAAGAATATATTTTTTTGACTTATGTTCCTGGTATTATATACCACGTGATTTACATTTTGTTTTTGATTATGGTGTTTTTTAGGCAATACAAACCATTGACGGTGAAATAGCTCAACAACTCTCTTTAAGAAGGAAGCATCGAGACGGTGTTAATACAACATTTTTTGACACCGGCATGTATGCACAAGGACCGCTTGGTGTTGTGCCTGAGGCTCTCCGCCCTAAACCAGGGCATCTGTCCGTTTCACAACAGCGAGTTTATGAGGTGTGCAGCATTTTCATTGCTTGTAATTTTGATATTTACAAAAAAAAGGACAAACAATTTAAAAGATACGGTACAAGAGTGTAACATTTTTTTGGATATCCTTCAGGATTTTGTTAGGCTTCCCTTGCAAAATCAAAATAGCCAAGCTGCACAATCTACTGGTTCTTCAGTTACAGCTAGTGTTACTGGTTTGAGTAATCAATTTGGTTTGTCATCGGGACAACTGAACTTGGGATACACATCTGGACTTGTTACTGGACTCGAAGGAGTATCTCGGTCGCTGGATGATGCTGTAGACCCTGCCTCTGTGCCCCAACTAAGGTTTTGTAGATTGGCTAATGTCTTGTATTGTTTCAATTATATGCACATTTAGTTGCTCTAATCATTCCCACCGTGCAATATCTCAGTACACCTCCAGGGCATATTGCTGCTGATGGTGTTGGTGTACGAGGTCCGGAAAATGATTTGGTCGTTCCTTCTTTCCCTTCAGCTGCTTCAGCCCCTGAGCTGCATTCAGTTGACGCCTCTGACAATATAAAGGTCGGTCAACTACTTTTATTTTTCAAGAATAAGTGGTACTGAAGTGACATTCTGTCTTATTTTTTATGTGTTCATATTTGTAGGAACCTGGATCCTCTTCCCAACCATTGCCCTCACCAATCACTACTGATCGGCTTGCAACTACTATGTCTGAACCCTCACTTACCACCAGAGATGCATTGGATAAATTCCAAGTTATTTCACAAAAGGTTGTCGCTGCTCTAAAGTCTCAACTGTTGTTGCTTAAATGTCCATTTCCAGTTAACCTAGTTCTATCTATGGAATATTGCTTGTCTATACCACATCGTATTTTCATTTGGAGTACAGGAGAGATAAGGGCTTGCTTTATTTTCTTTAGATGCATTTTACCTTTCCATTGATTGGGTCTCTTTTCTTTAAACGTAGACCTGTGTCATGAAGGGGATTGTTTAGGGGATGTAGACATATGGAGAAGGGTGATTTGAGTGGTTTATATCCCTTCAATTTTCTTTGCATTTTATTGTGTGTTATATCATCTATGTAGCCTGTAATAGTATAAAGAAAGGGGCCTGCATGCAACAGAAACTGAGCGGCTGGAGACCATTGATATGGGAATAAAGCAATCGGCCTTTAATTTTTGCAACATCGCTGTTATGCTTTTTTTGGATTTTAACTTAACTTATGAAGTTGCCCTAACGTTTTGTGTCAGTTGGAGGCTTTGGTTAGTAATGAGGCTCGGGAAGCTGAATTCCAGGTATTATTGTCTTGTTCCTTTTCACTTCTATCACCGTGGGCCTTTGAAATCTAGTTTTGTGTATTCAACAAGTGACTCTTCGGGTCTGGCATTCAGAAGTTAAATCTTTGTGGAACTCATTTCTGTTTAGGGTGTCATTGCCGAGGTTCCCGAGATCATACTAAGATGTATAAGTCGGGATGAAGCTGCTCTTGCTGTGGCTCAAAAGGTTGTTTAATTTTGTCTTGAACTAAGAGATGGTTGACATTTTCTTTTTCTAGCCTCATTTGTTTGTCTATTGATTGTTTCAATACTTTCTATGCTGTTTTATCTCCCTCATTCTGGATTTACATTTATGATACAGGTGTTTAAAGTTTTATATGACAATGCATCAAACACTTTCCATGTTGGTGCCCATCTTGCCATTCTGATTGCCATTCGTGATGTTTGCAAGCTAGTTGTAAAGGAGCTTACTAGCTGGGTATGGTCTAGTATAAAGTTCATTGTTCCAAATAGGGTTGCATTCTGGAAACCATATATTCCTTTTACTTTCATTACTTTTTCTTCATTTTCTTCCTTGCTCTTATCTTTGTTTACCTACTTAATTTCTTTATTTGGATATACATGCACACACATATATATATATCCACACTTAAGGCACAAAGATAGAGGGTAAGTTGGTGAGAGTTGTATAGAATGGGTGGGTACCTAAATTTAGTATTTGTTCCTGTTATCTATTGTTGTATTAATATTTTTACATGTGGATTGTTATACAAGGTATCTTATAATTATACTGAGTAATATCTATGTGAGTTTTTATTGAAAAATAATGAGGGATGACATATTTAAATAAATGGGCTTACTTTTTTAAACCAAGAAACAACACTTTTCATTGAATAAATGAAAAAAAATAAAAGAGAGCTAAAAGATGAGCAAAATAAAGAACGCAATATAGAAAAAATACATAAGAAGTATGCCTTGAAAAGAGAACACATAAAACTACGGAAAAAATGGAAAATCCTCCGTTCTCTCTCCTCCCCTCCCCTCCACCCTTCTCTTCCTCCTTGCCTACTTCGGCTAACATAATTCTCCAACACTTTCCATTGCTCCAACCTCGTCATAATGTGTCCCCCCAAGCCATCCTCCGTGACCATCGATCGTAATGTGTTCTCCATTGAAGCCGACGACCGTTACAGAGCTTCCTGTGTTCGCCTGACCGAAACAACAAAAAATCGAGCCTATTTTATTTCAATACATTGGCAAACCCTTTCATGGATCACCAAAACCATTTCAACCTGGCTGAGTGCCCTCCCCCACCACACACACACACACACACACACACACAACCATAAATTTTTCAAAGAGTTCCACTTTGACGATCAGGCAGTTTGGATAGAAAAATCCTCCCTACCTACTACCTCTGCCTTTTCAAAATACCTAGCAAAGTGCATATGATTGAAAAGCTTTATAGAGATTTTCTTTGGAAAGGGAAAGAGGAGGGTACCAACCTTCACCTTGTCTGATGGGATCTTGTCACTCTTCCTCCAAATTGATGGCGGACTTGAGATCACCAATATAAAATTGAGAAATGAGTCTCCTTGCAAACTGGATTTGGATGGAAAAACATGCTTTGTGGAGAAGAGCCATTGCTACCAAGTATGGCTCCTCCATCTGTGATAACAAAGCTGGATCCCACTCTTTGTCCACTTCCAAAGGCCCATGGAAAAACTTGTCTAGCCTTCAACCCTTGGTGGATTGATATGCAGCTGCTATTCTTGGCGATGGGCGCTCTTATCTCGTTTTGGCTCGACTCTTGGGTGGGCACCCAGCCTCTTCATATAGCCTTCCCTCATCTATTTGCTCTATCCCTTGCCAAGGAGGCCACAGTTTTTGACCTCTGGAACACTTTGGAGGGCTGTTGGATCTTCATCTTCGTAGGCATCTCAATGACTTGGAAATTGTTGAATGGGCTGATCTGTCTCTTCTGCTCACAATCCACTAGCCCCTACAATCTGATGACAAATGGTATTGGAAGCCCGATCCGTCTGGGGTAATCTCTAAATCTTGGATTACTCTTAGGCACCACAACAGTGGTAATGCTTTTGCTGGCCCTACTGAAGCTATTTGGTCCAACAACTACCCCAAAAAGATTAAAATTATTTATGTGGGAAATTGCTCACAAAGCGGTCCTTGCACACGATAAGCTTCAGCTCTGTCTTCCTTCAATGGTGATTTTCTTGGTTGGTGCCCCCTTTGTAAGGACAACGAGACTCAAAGCCACCTCTTCATTTTCTACCCTTTACCTACTCAGTTTTGGAACCACATTCTTCATGCTTTCAGCTTGTCTGTGGCCTTTCCATCGGACACCAATCACTTCCTTTCTCTTGTGCTCGAAGGTCATCCTTTCAAGGGCAGGAAGTGTATCCTTTGGAAACAGCTCATTGAGCTTCTTTGTGGTCGGTATGGCTTGAGTGTAATAGCCGCCTCTTCAACGACAGAGCTCAGCACTATGATTTCTTTATGGATCATGTTGTTCATATTGCTATCTCCTGGTATAAATTGTCAAAATTATTTCATTCTTATAGTTTTGATTCTCCTTTTTTCAAGGAAGAGTATGAAGATTCTCTTTTGACTAATTGGAGATGTCTTTGTAACTCCTTTGGTACGGGGCTTCTTCCTCTCTCTTTTTTGTAATTTCATTCATCAATGAAATTGTCTTATCAAAAAAAAAAAAAAAAAAAGAACAAATAAAAACTATGACAAAGAACACCCATAGAAAATTATGATAGCAACTGGGGCAATGCAAAGCAGCCGAGAGAGAACAAGACAACTTCTAAAATTATTTGAGAATGGCACCCCACTTCAAAATTCCAAAAAGATCCCTCCAACAGTCGAACATCAAGCGTCTGGGGGTCACTCATCTTTTGATATAAACTATGTGCTGTAATAGATTTTTGTATTATTTTATTAATTATTTTGTCTTATACTTCTACCCTCCCGGGGGTTTTCTCGTTCACATGTAGAACAATCTGCATACCTAATGTGTAGAACAACCTCTATATAAATGCAGAGGTGTGTATATATGTATATGTGTGTGTATATATATATATATATATATATATATATACACACATATACATATATATATATACACACATATACATATATAGATATACACACATATACATATATATACATATACACACATATACATATATATACATATACACACATATACATATATATATATATATATATATATATATACACATATATATATACATGTATATAAATATGTATGTATATTTATATACCAAATTCTTCATGCATTAACATTTTCCCTGTGGTATTAGGTGTAATTCACTATATCTGTTTTATTCTGTTTCTAACTCTTAGTTTCTAAAGCCAGCCTTTGCTACGTCATTTCATCTACAACTTTATTGTTTACAGGTGATTTACTCCGAGGAAGAACGGAAGTACAACAAGGAGATTACTCTTGGCCTTATTCGCAGTGAATTACTAAATCTTGCAGAGTATAATGTTCATATGGCAAAACTAATTGATGGAGGCAGGAATAGTAAGTGAACGTATCAATTTCATTAATGTTTTCTTTTTCTTGGTGTCAGTATGAACTGACCATTTAAGCAATTTGTCAGAGGCCGCAACAGAGTTTGCTATATCCCTCCTCCAAACCTTGGTTGTGGATGAATCGAGTGTAATTTCAGAACTTCACAATCTTGTTGATGCATTAGCAAAGGTTTGTATTCTATCAGATTTACTGGAGGACACTCCCTCGGTACTTTTGTAAAGCTTCTTTCTCGTTTAATTTGTAGGTTGCTGCAAAACCTGGATCTTCCGAGCCTTTGCAACATCTGGTTGAGATAATCAAGAATCCTGCTGCTAGTATGGCTGCTATATCTGGGGTTAATGTTGGGAAAGAGGATAAGGCTAGACTTGCCAGAGACAAGAAGGTTTCTTAAGAAGAATGCTATAATTACTATAACAAGGAGGAATGTGTGTGTGTGTGTGTGTGTGTTTTCAGTTCCTCAGTTTTTTGCCATTTTTCTATAACAGGCTCCTGTACACTCCATAGCAAACAGAGAAGATTCTAGTATTCTTGAATCTGAAGATCCAGCTGGTTTTCGTGATCAGGTAACTTGATTATCCTTTATGATATCCCACTTCACGATTGCATTTTTATATCATCTTTTAATGCTCTCAGAGCTTTTATATGAGACAAGAACTGTTTGAAACTGTAGACATTAGTTTAAGAGTAAAATATCCATGTTACTCCATAAGGATCTAAACGTCATTAAGTAGTTTTAAAAAAGGTGTAAATATCAAACTTATATTATTAAATATATAAATGCAGAAATATTAAGGTTTCAAATTTCCTAGTTTATTACATGATACTGAACCATTTAGAAAAATGTTGAGTGAGTTCTGGATGTTTGTTGAATCTTTCGATATAAAGCATCCTATTAATAGAAATAAACCATTAATCTTTTAACCTCTTGACCTATTATTAGAAAAAGACCCTTGCGTTATTGCATACATCATCATTTTCTTTTTTACATTGTCTTTCCTACGAGAGTACATAAACTTAACAAATGTCTAAGGCCAACATCACTGGAATGTAAACAGTCATATATGCCTAAAAAAATTATAATTAATGTTCCCTTGCGCCATAACCATGTCTTAGCTTATGTATAATTGTAACCATGTCTTATCTTGTCTCTGTTTTGGATCCACGTCTGGGCTTTGGGTCTAGGAATCTTACCCTCCCAAGTAAATGCAGGAAAGCTCTGTCTTTTTGTTTATAAATGTAAATACTGCTAATCCATTGGTTAATTATTGTTGGAAAAATGAAACAACTGAGGATATTCTAAGTTCTACACCGTATATTTTTTTTAAGAGGCATCCTTTTAGACGAGAAAGACAGGTGTACCACCTATTGATTTCAAACTTCAATGTACTTGTAGGTATCAATACTATTTGCTGAATGGTACCGAATATGTGAGCTACCGGGTGCCAATGATGCCGCATTTAACCATTTCATATTACAATTACATCAGAATGGACTTCTGAAAGGGGATGATATGACTGATCGTTTTTTCCGCCTACTCACGGTATGGTTTAATTTATTTTTCTATTTGTTCTTGTTTTTGAAATTTGGAAGAAATGTGTGTTAAGTGTTGAATCATATTCTTCTTTTGCCAACTCACTGCATGCTTGGAACTGTAGGAAATTTCTGTGGCACATTGCTTATCATCTGAAGTAATTAACTCGGGTGCATTACAATCACCACAACAAATACAGAATCTTTCTTTCCTTGCAATTGACATTTATGCCAAGCTTGTATTTTCGATCTTGAAGGTGAGCACACATCCATCAAGCCTTTATAAAATATTGCCCTGTCTGCTTTGTTGGCCCTTTTGCGATTAATATACATGTGTATGTGTATATGTATTGTCATCCTCTTGAATAGAGGTTTGTTATATGCACTTCTCCCATGAGCTAATTTGCTTCTGACATGTTCCATTATTTCATTTTCAGGGATCTGGTAAAACTGCTCTTTTATCTAGGGTAATGAGCTATAAAATTAATTTGCCGTATTTTTATTTTGCTTGTTTGTTCATGACTTAGTAATTCTATTCTGTATTGCTTCAGATTCTGGCAGTGACTGTAAGATTTATTCAGAAAGATGCCGAGGAGAAGAAAGGATCGTTTAATCCAAGACCATATTTTAGATTGTTTATTAACTGGCTTCCTGACCTTGGGTCTCTAGAACCTATTGTTGACGGTGCCAACTTTCAGGTATGAAATCATTTTTCCCTGAACATTGCTTCTTTCTTTCCTTCATGAATAATCTAAATTGTGAGGTTACCACGTTGTTGCAGATATTGACAGCTTTTGCTAATGCATTTCATGCCTTGCATCCTCTTAAGATTCCAGCGTTCAGGTTAGTGTCTGTTCTTTGCCTTTCCTCACTTGATTTTTGGCCGAGGAAATAATCAATGGATAGGGAATCAGATTTTGTAATTAGATCGTTAGTGGTACCAATTCTTATGAGTGAAAGCTAACATTTTCTTTATAAACTTTTTATATTATTTTCTCATTTCCGAACCAAAAGTTGCAAAAAAAAAAAAAAAACATAATTCAATAGGCTGTGGCAGCCTTAACAAAATAAATTTGCAAAAATGTATATTATTTTCTCATTCCAGCATTTGTGATTGCACAGACACGTTTTGTTCTTTTCTTTAATTTCCTATGATTGCAATTACTTAATGCTGGGTTGTGATACTTTCACCAGCTATGCTTGGCTTGAGTTGGTTAGTCATAGAAGTTTTATGCCAAAGATGCTTACTGGGAATAGTCAGAAGGGTTGGCCTTACATCCAGCGTTTGCTGGTAGACATGTTTCAATTCATGGAGCCATTTTTGCGGAATGCTGAACTTGGACCACCGGTTTGCCCTACTTATTTTTTTCAGTCTTCCGTCTCATTACTGGCAGAGCATTTCTTTTGTACGGAGGCACTTATTTTCTCTCATCTAATTTTGCAGGTTCATTTTCTTTATAAAGGCACTCTTAGGGTGTTGCTAGTCTTACTTCATGATTTCCCCGAGTTTCTATGTGACTATCATTTTACTTTCTGCGATGTGATTCCTCCTAGCTGCATTCAGATGCGGAATATCATCCTTAGTGCGTTTCCGCGAAATATGAGACTTCCAGATCCATCCACTCCCAATTTGAAGGTCTAGTCTTCATATTCTCGCGAGCATTTTGATTATGGAAACTAAATTGACTTGCAAGGTACTAAAAAGTTCTCATCACATGCAGATTGACTTGCTTGCGGAAATCAATCAATCCCCGCGTATTCTATCTGAGGTGGATGGAGCTCTTAAATCAAAGCAGATGAAGGCTGATGTAGATGAGTACCTCAAGGTATTTTCTTTTGGCTTTTACTATTTATACATGGGAGAAAAATTGATTGGTTTCACATGTGTGTTCAAATAAAACAGCAATACAGTACTCGATTCTTGTGGTTGAGTGATCGAGAAGTCCAAGATTCTTTATTAAATGAATGAATTATTCAGCCTAGCTACAGCTATTTAAAGGTGTGGAAGGGAATAACTAATTCCTTGACAACCTGCAGCTAAAGGATATGAAGCCTAACTAAACAGCCAGCTCTAAAAAAAATGCCTCTTACAAAAAGAATTAAAGAAAACAGCATAACTCATAACAAACCCCAAC
Organism: Benincasa hispida; assembly: GCF_027475165.1. Lineage (NCBI taxonomy): Eukaryota > Viridiplantae > Streptophyta > Magnoliopsida > Cucurbitales > Cucurbitaceae > Benincasa > Benincasa hispida. The sequence goes on from NC_143478.1 coordinate 11,690,405, forward strand.
AATCGGCAAAAAGGCTTCATAAGTTGCATCAATTCTTTTTTCGTTTGTGAACAAGAAACAAACTTTTTCGTTTTTGTTACTAGTTGAAGAAAGATCGTGAAGGGAAAGAACTGCCAATAGGCCTTTCTTCTACTATTATTTTTAAATAAAATTTTGATTCTTTATTTTGGACATCTTTTTCCGTTGGCTGTCCATCCATTATCTCCATTGTTCTTGTATACTATGTTTTCCTTATCTATACCTGCATTACTCATGTTTCCCTTTTTTCCTCCCCCTGCAGACTAGGCAACAGGGATCCTCGTTTCTGGCTGATCTGAAGCAGAAATTGCTACTTCCTCCCAGTGAAGCTGCTTCTGCTGGGACCCGTTACAATGTGCCTTTGATCAACTCCCTTGTACTTTACGTTGGGATGCAGGTACTTGGTTTTCTACCTTTCATACCGTTCTAACTTGGTATTATCTTTGCCTGATGCTGGTAGAGTGTTTAGCACTAGCTCTGTAGTTTGGAACATGAGCATGAAGTGATTGGAAATGGTGTCGAAATTGTTTCTTTTACTTCTCTCAATCGGTGTGTTTCAATTGTACATTCTGCACATCGTTAGCATGTAACGAATTTTAGGATTTCCCTTCATATTTATGGTTTTGATTCATTATTCTGTTTTGTACTTCAAAGATGCTAATGGGTTTGTTTATGGGTTGAAAGCTTGAATTAGCACGCTTACTTTTAACAAATGTTGTTCAGGCCATCCAACAACTTCAGGCAAGAAGTCCTCATGCGCAGTCAACTGCTAATACTGTTACATTAGCAGTATTCCTGGTGGGAGCTGCTCTTGATATTTTCCAGACTCTGATTGTGGAGTTGGATACTGAAGGGCGTTACCTCTTCCTCAATGCCGTTGCAAACCAACTTCGTTATCCAAATACGCACACTCATTACTTTTCTTTTGTTCTCCTATACCTATTTGCGGAGTCAACTCAGGTAATAAGTTACATTCGCAGATCTCATACATTTTTGCCTGGTGAAACTGCCATTGATTAATATTAAGTGACATTAGTTAAAAGTAAAGTGCGGTTGTAACATGTGCAGGAAATTATTCAGGAGCAGATAACAAGAGTGTTGTTGGAACGCCTCATTGTTAATCGGCCTCATCCATGGGGTCTGCTGATTACATTCATTGAGCTTATTAAGGTAAAATTCCAACCATTTCCATTGTTCATATTTCAAATGAACTGTTCTGCCAGTAGGTGTTAAACTTTTAACGATTGCCACAATTCTCTGCGTTTTTATTTGATAAAAAAACTATATACTAAGCGACCGTGTATGTAATATTTTCAGAATCCAAGATATAACTTTTGGAATCGGTCCTTCATAAGATGTGCACCAGATATCGAAAGGCTATTCGAGTCGGTCTCTAGATCCTGCGGTGGCCCAAAATCTGCAGATGAGAACATGGTTCAAAACTGGGTACCTGACACGGCCCACTAATTTATCACTGTACAGACTATTTATTCCCATTTAACGATTGTGTAGTCAATGTTAATGTAAATAATATTTTTTGCTCAATTGAAAGTTGAAATATGATTTCGAATTTCTTTGCCTGGCACGAAGCCTTCTTTTGCGATTTACATGCATTAATCTCCGCCCCATCTCTGTTTACAACCTTTTGTTGTGTTTTCCCTATTTCTAAACTCAAAACTGTAACAGTAATTTTGCAATCTGTGGTTGATCAACCTTGCAGGATAATTAATCATACGGCCAATTTTAGCGAAAACGTTTTATCCAACACAGTAACGAAGTTATGGCCTCCCAGCCAGTTCTATTAATTTTTTTCATCCTTCCCCAAAATTTACGCTGGCAATACTAATGTGAAATACTTGCAATCTCTTTAAATGGAAATTCAATCATCTTTCAATTAAGGAAGGATAACTACATTATGAGAAAATCATAAAAAAAATTGTTCAACTTCAAGTAAATATGTGTAAATTTGCCTTGGAACTTAAAGATGTGACATGATGCATAGGCAAACGGAAAATAGTGAAGCCTCATTTAAAGATCACTAGAACCGAATAGTTGGAATAGGTGAGCTAAAATTGAACAAGTTTCAAAGTATCCCTATTGGTTTATTTTGACACATTATTTGCTTTGAAGAGTAGTGCCCTCATATACCGGTAGTGCAAGTAATTTTGCAGTTACTGTTTTCAAGGGACTCTACATAAAGAATGGAAACCAAAACTATAAGAACCCATTGCAAACTTGGATATCTCCCAAGCTGAAACATTGAAAATTCATCGTCATCCATAACAAATCTGATTCTACATCTGAATTAACCAGAAAGTCTCTCTGGTGCTCATTGTTGCAAACTCATAATAGGCTTAGTACTCAAGAGCTATAAGTAAATCACAATTCACTAGTAGCAAAAGAACTAATTTATACCAGAACTGAAAAACTCTTTCATTCTAACTAGTAACAAAATCCAAATTAGTTTTACTGTAATGACAGACAGAGAGTTCAGATCAAAATTAAACTTTTGTCGCATTGAATTTAAATATTCATCACTTTATCAGGGGAAAACCCACTAGGCTTCTCTTCGCACGAAGTACAGCTTACCCATAACATGGAGAATGGCAACAAAAGCTATGAAACCAATACTCATGACGAGAACAACGTTGGGGGATATCTTGAGGCCAGGAGCATCATCCGTGTAAAACTGCAGCATTGTTCCAGCTGCCCCTCCAGATGTACCAGAGCTTGTTGTCCTTCTCCTGCGCATGCTGGCAGTAGCTGCTGCACTTCCTCTCTGGGGAGCTGCTCCACCTAGTGCCATTCTGTATTGACAAAGAGTATAAAGAGTTGGAACTTCCAAGCTGACTATTGAAAAATTTACAGCGATGAAGACATCCCTTATTGAACATTTCTGAATCAAATAAGAACACTGTAGGCAGGAAGGAATTGTAACCTTTCCGTTCCTTTCCTTTCCTTTCCTATCTTTTCTTAAATCCATAAATTATCAATATCTCATTATCTAACAAAACAATCTCTCACATAATCGTTCTTGAAGGGAGGAAAAAAGTGGGATAAAAATAATCTGGCCAGGACTCCAAATTTTCACTGACATGAATATGGACTTTTCTAACATACCAAACAATAAATCTTTAAACCCTAAAGCGAGGCAGTACTATGCAATGAAACAAATTAGTAGGCCATACTGCATGAGTTGAGATTAAATATTGACTAATTTGGAACTATTTCAGATCAATAATTGCAAAACAAAATTCGAGATCATGCCTACAATGTACCAGATAATGCATGAAATCAGAAGCTTATTAAATCCTAGACCTGCAAGGCCTCAAACCAAAATGTGCAAATTGAAGAAAAGAAGAGCCCTCCACGGAAAGTTGCAGAAGCCAATATACAATATTCGTTCATATGGGAAAAAACAATTTCAAGCCCTAATTTTTCATAATAGCCACCATAAATTAACACCAAACTGAACAAAAATAAGGAACATCTTTTTTGCAACAGAAACCCCAGATGGAAAGTAATATAGAACTTTGTTCTAATCTTTGCAGAAAATTCAAAGCTTATCGGAGAGTTTGTAAAAAAGCGAACATCTCAAGAGGCGCAAACAATCTAATTTATTCGAACATCAATTCGCACAAAAATATATATATATGAATCAGGATCTGACGATCATTTAAAGTCCGAGGGCGCAACAGACAGGTAGAAAATCGCAGTTGGTACACAACAAATGGAATGGCAAACCCTAATTACCTAATTGTATGAAGAATGAATAGATCTAAGAATAGATCTGATTCATAATTCATTCATTCATAAAAGTGGTTGAGGCAGATCTTAAAATTAGAGAGAAACTTGCCTGAGTCAAATTGAAGAGTTGTTTGGGATCGGCAGCCTCCAAAGTATCGCGAGTCGGGAGAATGCTAATTCTAACTTCTTTTTTCCCCCCCTTCAATTTTTATAGATTTTTAGGCCTACTTGTCTTTGACGTATTCCCAGCCAATATCTGCCTACCACGTGTCCTGTCCATAGGTTTCTCCTTCTACGATATTTCGTTTTCGGTTTTCTCGTATTAAGAACCAACCAGCCTTCCTTCTTTCATGTAAACCAAATCCAACCAATTGATTTAGCTGGTTCCGTTCGGTTCAATTCAATTCGTTTTTTTTTTTTTTTGGTGAAATGGTTTGGTATTAGATCTACTCGTCCTTTTATTATCACCCCACTCATTAAACTCATCCACATATACAAAGAAAAAAGGACAATATATTTTTTATCCTAAAATTTCAACAACTAAGTGTCTATTTAGTTAACGAATTTTTAATTGGAGAGTTGAATGTTGAGGTGTACTTATATTTATCTGAATTAGAAATTTATTAGGTTTAAATTTGAGATATTTAAAAAGATTTAAAAAAAATCTTTCGTCTAACCAGAAAGTTACAATTAGCAATTAAGTCTAAGATCATTTAGATCCATTATTCAAAATTTTGACACTAAAATTATCGATTATAAAGCTAAATAGACGCCTACTTGAAATCTAAGGGATTATATTTTGCCCAAGAAAAAAAGAGATAAAAATAAGCATATCTCCTTGTACTGTCAACCTCTTGAAAGTCCAAATTTTGATGGAGTTTTATGTCTACTAATGTCCAAATCATTTAATTTAGTTTTAGAAAAGATTAAGTCAATGGCCTATTTGAGACAAAAATGAAGGGTCAAGAATTCTAAAAATGTATTTATTTTCCATATCCACCCTATTTTATTATTATTATTAGAAAAAAAAATGCACTTTTGTTTAAGAAAAATTTTAACGGATAGAAAAAATGTCAAATTATTTATCGAAATAGTAAAAAAAATTATAGACATTGATAAATTTCTATCAACCTCTATCAATGATAGACTTGTTTCAGTTTCTATCAGTGATAGACTTCTATCAGTTTTTATCGCTGATAGACTTCTATCAGCATCCATCGATGATAGATTTGTATAAGTTTTTAACAATGATAGACACTAATAAACTGACATTGATAACAATGTTTATCACAACTATAATTAAATTTTGCTATTTGTGTAATTTTTTTTCTTTCATATTTTTCTATTTTGAAAATCCTCCTTGTTTTATGAGTTTGGATAACTAAACTTTCAAACTTGACAATTTTACCCATTTGCTATTGGTATCATTTTTTTTTTTTTTTTAAATTCCTCCTCACCCAAATCAATGGTCGCTAGTGTAGGCTAATGACCTTTTTTCTTTCTTCTTTTTGTAATAATAATAAATGTTAAATTAGAATTCTCTCTTTAGATACAAATTTATCATTGGAAATTAGACCATTTAAATGATCTTTTTTTGGAGAAAAATACTTTATTTAATCAAAATTTGAAAAGGAAACAAATAAATTAAAAATAATTTTGGTGGGGAGCTCGATCATTGCCCACAAGACTTCAAATCCTCACAATAAGTTTGTGGATTTTAATAAATAATATAGTTAGGTTAAAGAAGTATTGGATGCTGAGATTATGAACCAAACAAATTGCTGCAAACGGAGTCAATAGCTGTTACAATTCCCTCCACTTAATTCTCTCTCAACTAGAACATGAGAGAGGGTTCAATTTTTGACCGATCATCATCATCTTCTTCTCTCTAAGAGTTAGTGAGAGATCTCTGGAAAAATTTCCAAGATCAGAAAAGAAAAATTCTTCTTCTTCCTCCTCTCAAATCTTTCTCTCTATTCCAAAATTACAGAGCTCACACCTCCTGAATTCTCATTCCCAAGAGAATATAGAGGTTGATCTTTTTGTGATGGCCATTTATATTTACTGGAAGTTTTTTTTTCTTCTTTTGGAAATCGAGATCCAGAACGAAGGGTTTGTGATCCGGATCGAGGGAATACGCGAAGAATTTTTTGGCTACAAAGGTAAGTCTTTTCTCCCCTAATTCTTCTATGAATTAAGCATGTTGTAAATTAAATTTGTATAATGCATAATTTTGTTATGTTATGTAAAATTGGGTTTATGTGAAAAATGAAAATTGGGATCAGTCCTCTTCTGCTGCATACCTTCATTGGTTCCATTCAATTGGTATCAGAGCCAGGTTTTGGTCCCAAATTTGTTCTTATTTTTATAGAATCTGAATTACAGTGAATTGGTGGGTTTGCATTCTATACAATTTATTCATACGATGAATGTTATTGTTGAATGTTTATAATCGTTGGATGTTTTGGGATTGGCCATTTAGTATTTAGTGTTTTAATTTAAAAATTGATTTGTAAATGCACGTGTTTTGGACATATTTTTTGCAATCAAGTCTGTAATTTACTTTTTTTAAGTACTCATAGCTGTTTTTTATGAGTTTCTGGCAAAAATGAGGCCTAAATTAGAGGAAAAACGAAGGAGATTGCAACTATACAGTATTGACTGTACCACCGCGATACAACGTTGTGCCCTAGCATTGCAACGCTGCGATGAGGAAGAACACTTTGTTCTTTCCATAGCGTTGCAACGCTACGAGACGGAAAGAACAAATCGGTTCTCGTCTGGTTTAGTTCGTGGTTCGATTGATTTGCGTCCGGTTCGGCTGGTTTGAGCATTTTGGGTCCGGTTCGAGTGCTGAGTGGTTCGATTCGAGCGGTTCAAGGTCTAGTTCACTTCGAACTGGTTGACTATTATTTTGTAATAGTTAGATATTTTCTAATTAATTAAATAATATGAGTATTATATTAATTTAATTAATTGTTTACGTTTCAAATCCCGATCCAATAATTATTTTTTTAATTATGCATTTGATGTATGATTCTTATTTATTATTATATGTCATAATGTATGTCATATAGTAAAAATCCCACCATAGGTTATGCATAATTCGTGCATCACTTATATTATAAATGTTATAATATATAGTTGAATGAATTTATACTTATAGTATGCTCATGCATCATATAATATAATTATTATAGTATATGCATGTATGTATTAATAACATATCCATGCATCATTTATATTATAAGAATTATAATATATAGTATGTATATATGGATGGTTGTATGTTATTAATTGTTTCTTTGCTTTATTATATAAGTATTATATAAGTTTAGTAATGAAATAGAATTACATAATGCATGACACTACTTTAGGTAATTTTATAATCGTTATAACTTTACTAAGTACGTCATAACATGCAATGAATGATTTTAATTTGTTTCATTTCTTTTATAAAAGTTATAATTAAATGAAATTAGAAATTAAAATCAATAATTCAGATTTGCATGCAAACCTTAGATTAAAATCATTTTTTAAAATAGTTTTAAAATATGATTCACATAGACCTAAGATCACATTTCTAATAAGATTAGAAATTAATTTTAATCTTTTTAATCAGTTTAATAGGATTAAATTTATTTTAATAAAATATTACATTTATAGCAAACGTATCTATAAGGGACTTTTGTCTAGGGCTAGTTCTGTGTAGGTGAGGTATTTAAGTTGACGAAAACGAAACGCCCCTACCTGAGAATTGACCTGGAAAGGTGAATGAGATAAATTTGCTACAAGCATGCAATTGTTGATTAAGGTTTGTTAAAGTGTAACGAACATTAATCAAAATTATTTAACTATCCAAAGTAAGTGTTACTTTTGGGCAAACATAAAAAATCACTTAGTGAAAATAATTAGCCATATTTTTCCTAAGTTAAATAAATCCTATTTTTTTTTTAAAAAAAAATACTCATTGGGAGGAAAAAGATATATCTGATACATTAATTTTCACTCATGTTTCTCTCTTAATGTTCTCAACGTGAGACTCATGCTTGGCCTCGAGGCGCCTTGGGAGTATCCTCCTTTGGATGGTGTTTGCATGGGTCAATATCAAGATAAATGGAGAGAGTATTTATAGTAATTGGGAGAGGGATGTGTGTCAACATGTCCTACGATCTCTTTCATTAGTTTGCATCATGAGATCTTATTGCATAGTCTCGAGGCACGCTGGGAGTGTCCCCCTTTGGATGGTTTGTGCATTAGATCAATATCAAGGCAAACTCTAGAAATGGATAGGATCGTTTTAGTTTTTGCCTCAATCAATTTTTCACTTCTATTGGCTCATTGGGCGGAACTTTAGGGTCTAAAATGAAGGATCAAACTTAGAGAAATTGTTAAGCTAGTTAATGATTTCTAGCTTGGCTTGTCCTTAGCTAAAGAGTCAAACTGGGCTACTCAAACTCTTGAACAAGCGAGGCTGAATGGGGGCGGTTTTCATCTCATCGCTGGCGTAACAAGGCTACGTAGCCTATGCTTTGCAAGCGCGGGAGAGTCCCAAGGTTCGTTCATTAAATCAATGATGACTAATTTGAAGGAACTCTATGAGGAGAGAACCTTGAGCGGAAGCAATATCGTCTCAAATCCATTTTTATTGAATGTAAATTTTACAGTAAATCAAAAACAAGATATGCATTTACATAAATTATAGCATGCATTAATGAAGGAAGACTTAAGGTTTCAGAAACTCTTACCTTTGAAGACTATTATTCAAGAATCCCTCGAACAAGTCACGAAATGATCTCCTTCTCCAAGAGGGATACCACCAAACGGAGCCTACTATATTCTCCTTAGGGATTGAGAATGGCAGGAGGTGTGAGCTCTACCTTAGGGTTTTGGAAGAGGGAAGGAGATGGAGGGGATGAGAGGGAGGAGAAGAACTTTTCTTCTCTTTTCGTTTTTTCAGAGAGAACTATTCTCTCAGTGTTTCATGGAGGAAGATGAATGAACATCACCCATCTCTTTGACCCATCTCATCACGTATTTGGTTGAGAGAAATTAGGGGGAGGGAGTATTTAATTAATTAATATTAATTTAATAAAATAAAATTAATAATAATTATACATATAATAACAACCTTATTATATGTAAATAAACTATATGTTATATCCCATATAACACATAATCTATAGTTACATATTTTAACAAATACAATATAACCTATAGATGTATTTTCTATCAATCATACATGATATTTAATATAAATCACATTTATAGGAAACTCACTTATATGAATCTCATTCATATAATTGATATTTGGATCATATCTAAATATTTAATTCCTCTTAACTTATTTATGGTATTTAATATAAATCATATTTATATTAAATTTAATTATATGAATTTTATTCATATAATTAATATTTGAATCATATTCAAATTCCTCTAATATTTCCTTATATTCTAATATATCAAATACATTATATTGATTATATCACATATAATTAATTCTCTCTGTTAATTTGAATACTTCAAATTAATCCAAAAATAATTATCAATTAAATCCTGTTGAGCTACAGAGGGGACCTTATGGACCTATAGATTGAAACTCCAATGGTACTTGGATAATTAATTAAACTCCTTAATTAAATTATCCAACATCTATTAACTGCTAGTTATTCCATTAAAGACCGACAACTATTATATATATATATATATATATATATATATATATATATATATATATATATATATATTATATATATATATATAATCAAATTAATTTTAATTTTAATTTAATTAAAGGGAAGGAGTTACAACTCCCTCCCCTTAATTTTCTATCAACTAGAACGTGAAAGAGGGTTCAGTTTTTTATTGATAATCTTCTTCTTCTCTCTGAGAGTTGATCTCTGAAAAAATTCGCTAATAACAGAGAAGAAAAAATTTTCTTCTCCCTCCTCTAAAATCTTTCCCCCTCTTCCAAAATTACAGAGCCCACAACTTCTGGAATTCTCATTCCTAAGAGAATACAGAGGTTGACCTTTTGGTGGTGGTCATTTATATTTTCTGGATTTTTTTTTTTTTTGAAAATCGAGATCCAGAACGAAGGGTTCGTGATCCGGATTGAAGGAATACGTGAAAATTTTTTTGGCTACAAGGGTAAGCCTTTTTCTCTCCTAATTCTTCTGTGAATTAAGCATGCTATAAATTAAATTTATATAATGCATAATTTTGTTCTGTTCTATAAAATTTGGTTTCTGTAAAAAATAAAAATTGGGATTGATTCTCTTCCGCTACGAACCTTCACTGGTTTCCTTCAGTGTGGGCTTTTTAATTTGGTAAGAAGAGGTGATTTTGTATAAGAGAGGTTTCTTGAGGAATAAGATGAATAATGCAGAGAAAACCTTTTTCCCTTTTGACTCATCTATGCGTTGGATTGGAACTTCTACAAAATAAATCTTCTCTCTCCCATTTTACGTGAGAGTGAGTTGGTTGGAAAGAGAGTTAAAACTCATGTTCACTAACTCACAATAACTCCGAATGAGAGTTATTATTTGAATTTAAATAAATTATATATTAAATCAAATTTAATATATAACTAAGTAAATATTAATTAATTAACAATTAATTGATTAATAAACAAAATATCATATATTTAATTTAAATTGAATCATATTCGAATAACAACCTCTCACATAACCTGTAGTTTCAATATGAATCTCATTCATATTAATTATAACCTATAGTTTTAATATGAATCTCATTCATATTAATTTTAATCTATAATATTATATGAATATTTTATCTCTCACATATTATAATTAATTAAATTGGTCAACATTCATTAACTGTAGATCACTCTACCAAAGACCCACAACTTCACTCTTCGCACTATAGATATATTTCTGTGTCCATGGATATAACTAATCATAACAGTAAGTTGACCCTTTAAGAATCACTCGTAACTACAACTGGGTTAAATTATCGTTTTACCCCTATAGTTAATCTAACTTTTTAAGTACCACTGATCCCTATAAATGAGCAAATAGTTTATAGTTCAACTATAAACTAATCCCTCTCGGACCAGTGAGAGGGTGAGATGTCACACCCCTTCCCTAGCCTTAACCCAAGACTTAGAAGAGAGCATGAAGACATACCAATATAACTCTAAAACAATATTTTTAATTTAACGTTTACCCTTTATCTATTAGAAACTTTAACATGTCTACAATAACCACTCCAAATTTGCTACATGTAGACAAATTTTCCTATCCTCTTCTATTACACAATCTGAGCCGTGCCTTGAAAGATTACTAAGTCCCGATGTTTGGTGGTTGAAAGACTTTTCCCTGAATGCTCCGATTCGCAACCTGGGGAGGGAAATAGAAGAAAAACATTTGGAAAAGTGTGAGCTAATAAACCCAGTGAGTGGTGCCTTTTAAAATAACAATAGCTTTAATTATAAAATCATATTTTTGGGAAATCAATCACATAATCAAAAATTTCATTATAACCTATGCATGCTCACGTGTAATCCTGGTCAAGCATTTTCCTCCAACCACATGCTATACTTTTCATGGAAACTTTCCAATATCCCGTTTCCCCGCCAATGTGCACATTGACAACTATTTCCCGCTAGCTATGCTTAGGTAACTTGACTTGGCAACTATTTCCCTCTAGCTATGCTTAGGTAACTTGACTATATTTTTCGCCGGTTGTCACCGACTATCATTTTTCGCCCACCGAAGCCGACTATATTTTCCCGCCAAGTACCCTTTTAAGCATGCTAACTATATATTTCGACATAATCTTAGTTTCCATAGTAATTATACAGACAATATCATGGCAAGCATAATAACATTACAATCATGCATCTTGTACATACTTATGCATTTATACATACAACAATGCATAAATCTTAATAACCACTCACCATTTGCACGATTTCCTACTGGAAATTACTTTGAGAGTATTTCCCTGATATTTCTTCCATTTCAATGAAAATTTCCAATTAATACTATTATATCACTAAATAATGCTAAAATAGTCAAAATACTTCTTTATACTAAAAGCACCAGCTTACCCTACTCAAGATTTAGTCAAAACTTCAAAATAAGCCCTTAAGAGGTTATTTTAACCGTGGTGTGTGCAGGGATGCTAACAGGCAGCTGAGCCGTCCGGCTTTGTGCAGGAGGCGTGTGTGCTGCGTTGCACGTTTGGCCACATTGTTGGGCTAACGCGAGGCACGCGCTGTGTTATGATGGATGCATTGGCTGGGCGAGCCTATGCATTTGTGCGAGTCTCCAAGTTCATCAACGCAACTTTGACTCCTTCGAACTCTAATTATTTTGGCAGCCTGAGTACCTAAACTTAATACTCTAAATAGACTCTTAACACCGAGATTTTGGAAATGACACGAGTAAACTGTTCTCGTTCGACCCCTCTATTTATAGCTACCCTGAGCTTTCCCCCTTATGACAACTCAACCTACAAATGTCTCTTTTTAAGGCTGCCAACACTAAACCCCTTACAGCTATGCTTTGAGTTGTACTAACCTTAATTTGCCAGTAAAATTTCTAACTTTGCATGTAACCTCCATCTTCCACCTCCTACTTAAAGTGATAAGAGTCACTTTTGCATGAAACATCCTTACGCCACCTCATTTACTTAGTGCCTAAGGATGTTTATCCATAATAATTAATATGCCCATGGACGCATCACTTGAATGGTGCCTTCTCGCAACCTTTGATCATCTCATCCTTGGCCTCTGTCACATAACCTTTCTTTTATCCATGCGTCCACCCATCTACAACTATCACATAGTGTGGCCCTAATCATCGCATGTTCTTGGCCGTCTTCTATCAAGCAATAGGCCCATGCCATCGACGCATAGCCTTGTCATATGCTATAGTTTTTTCGTGCACCATAGACGCATGCCTTCGACCATCGACGCATATTTTTATTACCGTAAGCCCCTTCGCCGCATACCTTAGTCCGTATTGACACATAAGCGCTTGGCCGCATCAACTTACCATGGCTCGTTCGGCCGCATCGATGCATAGGCGTTTGGCATGAGCGCTGGCGTCGACGCATGGCCACTTGGCATGGGCGCTGGGCATTGGACCCTTTATCCCACATTCCATTAACAGCTGCTATTCCGACATCAGGTTAGAGCACTCTTCGTCTTCATCTAATAATTAGACATGGGCAGGAACCCTTCTAGTATGCTTTATGCACAAGGCTACCGCTTTTTCTGGAATAAATCAAACAGGGGCTCCCCAACAAGGGGGTTTGGCTCCAGGCTTCCATCAGAGGGATGCCTATATTGCAATGAAAGTCATTCCTTGCCTCACCCTGAGATGAGAGGGAAGGTCGATTTGACTCGAATCCTGGACCTGATCTTTAATCCTACACCGGTTAATGATGCGATGGGCATCGACGCATGCCACCCTCTAGCGCTTGCCTTGCCTCGCGTCCTAGCTTACCACGTGCATGCCCGCGTGCCTTTGCGTCAATGCACGCCCTTGCATCAACTACTCACGCGTGCAAGCCTACGGCTACTGCCCACGCACCCCTTGCGTCCAACGATCAGCGCAACTTGGAGCCAGCCCACACGCGTTGTCCATAGTCAAAACATTTGTTTCACTTGGCCACCCTTTGATCCTCTCCATTTCCACACAACCTCTAGAGACTATCACTAACGCATTAACAATACTTACCATTTTGTCTTGATCCACTACATATTTCTTTTAGGAATATTTCTTTAACATTTTACTACTTAGAATTTTTTTCCTTCTCTTAGTCATCCATTACCCTGGATTTAGAATTTGGGTCTTACATGAGGCCTCAATGTTCAAGACTCGGAATCATTCCTTGAGGGAGAAATTCATCTATTTACTCTAAAGATGAGAATGAGTGAATTTCATATTGTGTAGTCATGTTCCCAGCTCTCTACTCGAATAAATGTCCAAGCTGGTAGGCTTACCGAGTCAGTAAATTTGGCCACTGTCACCCATACAAATCAAAGGATTGCCCTAATAAACAGGAGTTCATAACTCACTCAAGATTAAGGTCGAGTCACCTATGTGTTGGGGTTGATACACTGAATCTCATAGTCTTGTAGTTTGTAAATTGTATTTGTACAAACATATTATTTATTTAATAAAATAAGTGTTATATTATTTGACATTTAGTTGCATTAACCCAAAACCAATAAACTAAGATCCAAGGTTATTGGTGTTGGGGTTGATGCCCTAAATCTCGTGGATCCTGTAGTTGTAATTGTAATGTACAAACATTTTATTTATTTAATATAATATGAGATGTTTTATTCGCTATTTAGTAGCATTAACTCATAAACCAATAAACTAACATCCCAGGTTATCATCTGTAACTTAAACATGTATGTAGAGATATACAGATGGATCATATTTAAGTGATAACCCAAATGGTCTGTAGTAGATGGATAAGGCTGGACACCTTATCCTGGCGACACTACGAATATAACCCACTTTGTAGATATTACAATTGTTGTAAAGTGCTACAAATGATTTGATCCTGATCATTCATGTAGAGACATGTGAGTGGGGGTGTTCTATACAAATGAATTTGTATAAGACCAGACCACGATATGAATAGTCTCATTATATAACACCATTCATAATAGAGACTTACATTTCATTGGGATGACCATAGGTGATATAACTTGAATCCTAAGTGAGTTGTGAACTCCTGCCTATGAAGGCAGTCTTTTGATTTGTATGGGTGAGAGTAGCTAGATTACCGACTCAATAAGCTTACCATTTTGGAGTTCGTCTAATTAGAGAGTTGGGAATACAGCTACACAAGACAGAATTCACTCATTCCCTAACATCTGAGTAAGTAGATAAATTGCTCCCTTAAGGATTAATTATGGGGCTTGAGCAATGTGGCGCCACAGTCTCTTTTGTCCCGAGAGGGGTTTCATCATCGTTGGACTATGACTTATTGTTTATTAGAGGGATCCGTGGTACTTAAAGAATTAAATGTAACTACAAAGGCAAAACGATAATTTTGGCCCAATTGTACTTACGAGCAATTTGTGAAGGGTTATCTTACTGTTGACTGGTTATATCTAATGGACTCAAAAATATATCTGTATTGCGAAGAGTGCAGCTGTCCGTCTTTAGTGGAGTGACCAACAGTTAATGGATGTTGAGTAATTTAATTAAAGAGTTTAATTAATTATCCAAGTACCATTAGAGCTTCAATCTATAGGTCCATAAGGCCCCGTCTATTGTTCAATAGGGTTTATTTAGAATTAATTTTGGATTAGTTTAAATTGTTCAAATTAATTGAGGGAATTGATTATATTTGATATAGTTAAATTAATTATATTTGTGATATAATTAATATAATGTATTTGATACATTATTATATAACGTTTATTTGAGAGGAAATAAATATCTGAATATGATTCAAATATTAATTATACGAATTAGATTCATATAATTAGATTTAGTATAAATGTGATTTATATTAAATAACACAAATGATTGAGAGAATTAAAAACTATAGGTTATATTGTATTTGATACAATATAAAAACTATAAGTTATGTTTTATATTTGATATAACATATAGTTATATATATATATATATATATATATATATATATATATATATATATATATATATAATAAGTTAGTTATTATATTTAGATAATTTAAAATTTCAAAAGTAACTCCTTCCTCTTAATTCTCTCAATCAACGAGTTGCTGGGGTGGTTTTTTATGCTGAAGTTTTTTTTTGTTGTTCCATCTTCTTCTTCATAGAGAAAAAGGGTGAAAAAGTTTTCTGGTCCTTTTCCCTAAGAAAAAAACCCCTCTCTCTCAAACTTTTTTTCTCTTCCAAAATATTAGAGCCCACACACTCCTGAGAAATTCTCATCCCAAAAGAGAATACGGAGGTCTCACTTGTGGTGGTGCTCCTTGGATTTTCGTTAGTTGGATCGTGACTGGAAGAGGATTTGTGAAGAACGTGTTGTGATCTTCAAGGGTATGTATTCTTCTTCATCTTTATCTATAACATGTTGTATTTTTGTGTTAGTGCATAATGTGTGTTCTGTAATTTCGTTGTTCTGTAAAAATTGAAAATTGAACCGATACCTGCTTCTGCTATGGAACTTTACCATTCCTTCAATTTGATATAACTTAAACATGTATGTGGAGTCATACAGGTGGGTCATGTTTAAGTAATAACCTGAATGGTCTGTAGTAGATGGATAAGGTCGGATACTTTATCCTTATGACACTACGGATACAGTTCGTTTTGTAATTGTTACAACCGTTGTATAGTGTTACAAATGATCTGATCCTAATCATTCATGTGGAGACATGCGAGCAGGGGTATCCTATAGAAATAATTTGTATAAGACTGAACCATGAAATGATTAGTCTCTCTTTATAACATCGTTGCTAGAAGAGACTTACATTTCACCAAGATGACCATAGGTGACTTGACCTTAATCCTGAGTGAGTTGTGAACTCTTGCCTAAAATGACAGTCCTATAGGTGAGAGTTGCCAGATTCGCTGACTCAATATACCTACCATTTTGGAGATTTGTCTGATTGGGGAGTTGGGAGTACAACTATACAAGAAGAAATTTTCTCCTTTCCGATTATTAGGGTAAGTAGAAAAATGGCTCTCTTAAAGGTTGATTCTGGGTCTTGAAAAATGGGGTGCCACACCCTCTCCTGGCCCGAGAGAGGTTCAATTATAATTGGAGTATGATTAATTATTCATTAAAGGGATCAATGGTACTTAAGAAGTTAGATGGAACTACTGGGGTAAAACTGTAAATTTGATCCAACTGTACTTACGAACAATTTTGAAGAGTCAATGCACTGTTGATTGGTTATATCTAATGGACATAGAATTATATCTATAGTGCGAAGAGTGCAACTGTCAGCCTTTAATGGATTGACTGACAGTTAATGAAGTTTGATTAATTTAATTAAAATATTTAATTAATTAATCAAGTATCATTAGTGTTGGGACTGTCCTAAAACTCACAGTTTGTAGATGTTAGAAACACATTCTATTTATTTATAAAAGTATTGAGTATTATATTTAATAAATTGTTATTGATATTGTATTCTGTTATAAAAATCCAATAAAAAAAATCATTGACTTTAATATGAATACTTTAACTTTATGTGGAGACATAAAAGTGGATCATGTTTTAGTATATATCCAAAATGGTCTATAAGTATATGGATGAGATTGGGACCTCATCCTGGTAACACAATCGGATGCGACCCACTTTATATACTGATGCAAATGATGTGATCCCAAAATCAATCATGTGGAGACATGAGAGTGAGGGCATCCTATGCAATGTTTGCATAAGACCGTACCTCGAAATAGTCACTTTTCTTTATAACGACCGTTAAAACTGACTATTTCAAATTGGAAGACCTAGGGTAACTCAATCTAAATCCTGAGTTAACTATGAACTCCTATTTATTCGGGATTATCCTTTTATTTACATAGGTGAGAGTAGTTCAACAACACTGCTCAATAAGCCTCCCATTTTGGAGATAACACTGGATAGATAGCTGGAGACATAGTCCTGTAAGATGAAATTCACTTTTACTCGATTTAGGGTTAGCAGATAGGTTGTTCTCTTAAGTATTGATTTCTGGTTTTGAACAACAGAGCCCCACTTTCTCATGATCGAGAGGGTCATGGTTTATTAGTTGGACTATAAACCACTTATTCAATAGAGGATTAGTGAGAGCTTAAGGAGCAAGATGTATTTATAGGGGTAAAACGATAATTTTGATCTAGCTGTAAATACGAACGACATTTGAAGGATCAACTTACTGATTATGGTTAAAGTAGACAAAAATATATCTACAGTGAGGAGAGTGCAACTATCGAGCTATAGTGGTGTGTCTCGGTAATTAACTAATATTGATTAATTTGGTCTAATGAGTTTAGCCAATTAATCTCAAATCATTGCAGCTCATGATCTGTAAGTTCATAAGGTTCCTCTACTAATATCTTGGATGAGTGAATTGAGCGGATTTGAAATGTTCAAATTTGAAAGTAGGGTTTTTGAATTTGAAGTGTTAAAATTCAATTTAGGGTTTGATTAATTGTATTCGATATTATTAAACGTTTAATTTATCGAAATTGAATGAAACCAGAGAGATTAGAATATTTAAATATTGAATTAACATGAATAGGATTCATGTTTAATTAGATGTTTGATTAATTTAATATTTGATATTAAATTAGTATTAAATTAATTAATTATTTATTTAAATAAATAAAACATTATTCAATTTCATAAAATTCAAATTTAGATTTGGATTTTAAATTAAAACTAATTTTGGAGAATATTAGATTTAATTAAAAATAGAAATTAAAAAACAATTAAGTTGGTGGATTAATCCAACATTTGTTGGGTTAATCCTTAGATCTACACCTATCCCACTAATCTTAAGTGGTTATTGAAGTGTCAATGGGCTGAGGGTTTATGCTTGCATGAATAGTTTCTTTAGAAGTTTAAAAAAATTAGAATTTAGTGGATGAAAAATCAGAGTTTTTGAAATTTTGAAATATTCTCTCAAAATCCTCATCATTTCCTACCAAATTAACCTTCAATTCAGTATTTCCACCACACAATTCAAGTTAGAGGATAGTAGAGAAGATCATTATGGTGGTCTACTGTGGAATTCGGGACCAATTTTGTGCAGAGGAGCAGGAATCACAAAATTTCATCAAAGGTATTGTTCATCTTGAAACCCTCTTATGAAATGAGTAGTTCATGCATGCTTTCAAATTCAAATTAAGTGTAATTAGAGTGCTTGTTGATTTTGATTGCAACCGCATTTTGTATGATTAATCTATCAATTGGAGCTTTAATCTATAGATTCATAAGGTCTCATTGTTAGCTCAATAAGGATCAATGAGAATCAAATTAATTTTGGATTAATTTGTATTGTTTAAATTAATTAAAGAGAATTAATTATATAAGATACAATTAATATAATGTATATGATACATTATAATATAAATTTTTAATGAGAGAAATAAATATTTGAATATGATTCAAATATTAATTATATAATATGATTCATATAAAAACTATAGGTTAAAATTAATATGAATATGGTTCATATTAATACTATAGGTTATACGAGAGAATAATAAACTATAGGTTATATTACATATGATATAATATAAACTATAGGTTATATGTTATATGAGATATAACATATAGTTTAATATGATATATATTAAATTAGTTAATATATGTTATTATTTAAAATTCAATTTTGAATTTTGAAAATTAAAAAAGGGGAGGAAGTTATTTTGATAACTCTCTCAACTCCCTTTTCTCTCATATACGTGAAACACAAAGTGAGAGTTTAATTTCAGATTTATAATCTTCTTCATCCATCTTCCTCCTTATCTCTCTGTGTATAATTCTCTCAACCCAGAAAACTCCTCCCTTCGCCAAAATTAACCAACAGAAACCCACACCTCTCTATCGATTCTCATCTTGAGAATAACTCAGGTTCACTTGTGGTGGTGTCTCATTGTTGTTGCTCGTGTGTTTGTGTTGTTGTGAACGGGTGAAAAAGGGAAGAGCGATTTGTGATCTTGCCGTGGAGAGGAATCATGAAGAACTGTTCTTCAAGGGTATGTGTCTGTCAATCCCTTCTGCTCTATGTATTTTCCAGTAGAAACATGCTTAAGATTCAATTGGTTAATCCTTTTAGTTTCCATCCTCTGCATTGCAATGTTCTATAAAATGAACTTATAGACATAATGCATTCAATTGCTTCCTCTTCGGGGAATTCAAATCTCTTCAATTGGTATCAAAGTCAGGTTCTGTCTCTGATTTTGTTTTCGAACTTCAATTCAGAGTTTTTGGTGGGTGTTTTTGATGCATTAGGAACGTATGTTGGTTTTGGCACTTAGATGTTTCAAAAATTGGCTTAGCTTTACTGATTTATTCATTCGATTTGTAAGGGTCCAATATATTTTTTGGACATTTTATTCTTGCAATCGAGTCTGTAAAAGTCTGTGTCATTTGTGGTGTGTTTTTTTACTTCAATTTGGAGAAATTTGGAGCAAGAACGAAGCAAAATGGATGAAGGATTGAAACAAAGGAAGCATTCTACCCTAGAACGTAATGCACAGTGTAGCGATGCTACAACATAATGCACAGCATCGCTACGCTCAGCAGTAGCGTTGCAACGCTGATGTAGAGCATAGCCACATTGCATGCAGCGTAAGGCTACACTTCAGCAACTCAAAAGCCAACGTAGCACTACTGTATGCAATGTAGGGCTACACTGTGGCAAATCAAAAGCCAACATAACGACGCTGGCGCCAAGCGTCGTTACGCTCTAAAGACGGTTCGCACGTGCGTCAGGCACTTCCAGATTATTGCTTCGAGTTTCCTGGCATGCAATAAAAGGTAGTTTTATATTTTTTAATTATTAATTTGTAATAATTTATTTATTTATGTGTATTTTTATTAATTAAATTAATATAAGGGTTATATTAATTTAATTAACATTTAAGGTACAAATTTTTGGTCCAATGTTGCTTTTATTATTTTATACATGTTATGTATGTTTTAATTTAATTATATAGTATATTCTATGCCATATAGTATAAAAATTCCACCATTGGATAAACATTTTTCCATGCATCATTTTTAATATACGTGTCATATTATAAAGTTGCTTGATTTTATTAAGCATGCTGATAGCTTGTAGAAATACAAGCTATTGTAGCCTTTTATTTAGAATTATGAGGGTTGATGAGCAGAGTATGGGTTAATATTGCTAAGAATTCATGTGGAATAGTGAGCTTGCGTCGATCAACACTGAAAGTCCTCGTTAACACTATATCATGCGTTATTATGTGTCAAAATGTCTATTTTTGTAGCTATCGCAGGAAACGAAAGCATGTGTTGATCTTCATGAAAACAAGTTCATCGCATGAAATGCCGCAACTACAGAGTGATAACCATGATAGAAGTATGATCGCAAAGAGTGGGTAGAATGCGTTGATCCTTCATGAGGAATGAATATGAATGCATGCCTCGAGATTTCTGAAATTATACAATAGATATTCTGAAGTGCTTCCTGATCATTGACCATGATGCAATGCTGACATTCTAACCTACTGCATCAGTGATGGAGACTAATCAAAGCGGAACTACCAATGTTGTCGGCGGTTGAGCTCTATAAATAGAGCCTTGAAGCCTAAATTCAAAGCATCCGAGTCTCCACCTTGGGTAGATTCTTGTGATCACAGATGAGAGCGTGAGCAAGACATTCTTTGAGAGTTCTTCATTCCCAGAACCCTTTCCAAGTGACGACCGGAGCTTCGCCAGAGATAGAGCTCGAGAAAGACTATTCCACCACCCATCCATGGCATCACCGGCAGCCTTGACGTATATCTGATGGAAGCAAGAGATTGCCTACATCTAGCCCTCCACCTCTCTTCTAATCTTTATATTGTATAACATTTTGGCTTAAGACATTAATACATTTTGTAATCAATGCATCTATTTAGTTCCTTCAACACCATCTTCATCATCATCTTCTTCTTTATCATCTTTTACCTTCATTGCAATGAGTTAAGTGTAGATTGCAAGAATTATCACATACTCAATCATGCGGCCTAGCGATATGACACATGTAACAACCCACCGAAAGGTGTGCGTTGCACGAGTGTAGTGAATCAATCCTCTTTACTTAGTGCGAGGCTATCGCAATGTTTGTCTATGAGCTGAGTGGCTATAACCAACTATCCGAGAGGGTAAGTAGTGGAACTCACTAAGCAAAGTAAGTAGTGTTCTTAGAGATAGGAATAATCTTATGCTCAACGCAACCATGAGTTATAGAGATATAAGCATGTGACTGACCACCGAGAGGGGTGCGATGTGTTAGTGTGGCGAGTTGGGATTACCCTTGCAGTCAAGCTTAATGATGCAGTGAATTTATCCCCTCCACAATTCTATTTCTCCATGCACCTTATTACGCGTTAACAGTTGTCGCATCTCTACCAATTCTCATAGTCAAACTTCCATTGCTTAGTCTGTTTAGCTAGGAGTAGGAGTAGCGCATAGTCAATTAGCATTTTTCTTTTTATTCTTATTCCTTGCCTCAAACGCATTACTTTACAAACATCATTTAGTTACAAGTCCCTGTGTTCGACCTCAGATCATCCCGAGAAACTTGTGTTCTTGTTATACTTGGCGAGAGAGTAAGAAAACTTATGACAGGAGCGCATGGTCATTGCATACACAACTAACGCATATTGCATACTCTTCAATCTAATACATGACCATCAACGCATAGAAATCAACACATATCAAAAGAGATTACATTTTCCTCTCATCACATGCTCATGCATCATATTTAATATAATTATTATATTATATGAATGCATGCATTAATAACATGTCCATGCATCATATTATATTATAATTATTATAATATATAGTTGTTGATGATGAATGTATGTTATGTATGTTTTCATTACTTTATAATATAATTGTTATGTTATGTAATGAAAATGAATATATATGAAGCATGACACTACTTTAGAAAAATATAGTTGTTATATTCTTAATCTTTATGTGTTATAAGTTAATGAAATTAGACTTAAAATCTATAACCAAGAATTGCATGCAAACATAGGTTAAATTAATTTTAGATGGTTTGAAATTGATTACACCTAAACCTATGTTAATAATATTTCTAATGAGATTAGTAATAGGAGTAATCTTTTAATTCCCTTTTAATAGAATTAAATTGTATTAAATGAAAGATTAAATGTATAATATAATTGTCTAAAAGAAACCTTTGTCTAAGGAAGGTTTTGTCTAGGCTGGGGTTTTAAGATGATGAAAATGGAACACCCTTACTTGGGAACCGACCTAGAAGGTGAATTCGAAAAATATGTTATAAATATGCAATAAATGATTAGATTTATTAAAGTATTTAATAAACAAATATCATTATTATTAAACTATCCAATATAAGTGTTATATTGGGCAAATTTAACAATCACTTAGTCAAATTGATTTGCGAATTTTTCTATGTTAATGAACCCTAGGTTTAAAACACTAGATTGAAGAAAAATAATGTACATGATATGTTAATTTTCTTTCACGTTTCTCCCTAAATAGTTCACACCGTGAGATCTATGCTTGATCTCGAGATGCCTTTACTTGTATCCCCCTGCGGATGGTGTTTGCATAGGTCAATACCAAGGTGAATGGAGAGAGTGTTTATAGTTAGTGGGAGAGAGACGTGTGTTAACGCATCCCACAGTCTCCTTTATTGGTTTGTTGTAAAGTTTCATGCTCGACTTCGAGGCATCTTTGCTTGTGTCCCTCTACAGATGGCATTTGCATGACATTTTACACAAACTTCATAAATGGATATGACTTCTTTAGTTTTTTCCCTAATCGATTTTTCCCTATGGTTGGCTCATTGGAGCTAAACTCTAGAGTCCAAAATCAAGAGTTACACTTACAAGAAATTGTTAAGTAAGTTAGTTATTTATGGACCAAATAATGATGAATGACTAATATAGTGATAAGAGTCATTCTCGTGTAATGGTTGGTTAAGATTGTCTCAATTCAGTGAAAGGGTAATTAACCACCCTATGATGGCTTTTATCCTAACTCACTGAAGCATCATTACAAAAATAGATGTCAAATATGGTACATTATATTTTGCTAAATTGATTGATTTTTTATGGGTACTGTCTTAATAACTAATATAAATAATTTGTATTGTTTTAGCAATCTTCAAAATGACTAACGTTTCATTGAACTTGTAAAGTGCTGACAAATTAACTAGCAACAACTATACTAGTTGGAAAAAACACTATTAACACTGTGGTTATAATTGATGACCTACGGTTTGTCCTTGTTGAGGAATGTCTTCAAATGCCCGCTGTTAGAGCATCTTAAAATGTTTGGGATGAATATGAAAGATAGATCAAGGCAAACAAAAAGGCCCAAGCGTATATTTTGGCCAGCTTATCTGAAGTCTTGGCCAAAAAGCACGAAACCATGGTCACTACATGATAGATCATGGATTTGTTGAGGAAGATGTTTGGACAACTATCCATCCACCTCCGACATGAAGCTCTTTAATACATCTGTAATGCCTGTATGAAAGAAAGGGCCTTTGTTCAAGAACATGTTTTGACGTGATGGTCCACTTTAACGTGGCTGAGATGAATGAGTCTATCATCGATGAAGCCAGTCAGGTTAACTTCATTTCGGAGACTCTACCTGAAAGTTTCCTCTAATTCCATAAT
Organism: Benincasa hispida; assembly: GCF_027475165.1. Classification (NCBI taxonomy): domain Eukaryota; kingdom Viridiplantae; phylum Streptophyta; class Magnoliopsida; order Cucurbitales; family Cucurbitaceae; genus Benincasa; species Benincasa hispida. The sequence continues at coordinate 11,714,515 of NC_143478.1, forward strand.
AATGTTGTTATTAACAAGCTAGATTATAGCCTAACCACCATTCTTAATGAATTACAGACTTATCAGTCCTTGATGAAAGTTAAAGAGTAGAAGGGAGAGGCAAATGTTACCACCTCCTCAAAGAAGTTCCACAAAGGTTTGACCTCTGGAAAGAAGTCTTCTTCCTGTACCAAAAGGTGGAAGAAAAAGAAGGGAGGTCAGGGGAAAGCTAACCTTGTTGTTGCTCAAAGGGCATGAAGGCTAAGGTTGCCAAAGGAATTTTCTTCCATTGAAATCCAGAGGGAGGGACACTTGAAAAGGAACTTTCCCAAGTATTTTGCGGAAAAGCGGAAAGCCAAACAAGGTAAATATGATTTACTAGTTTTGGAAACTTGAGTAGTAGAGAATGATGATTCAACTTAGAAAATTGATTCATGCTCCACTAATCATGTTTGTTCTTCTTTTCAGAAAATTAGTTCTTGGCAGCAACTTAGGACTGGCGAGATGATTAGGTGGGTTAGAGCTGGGCAAGTCATCTCAGCTGTAGCAGTGAAAGGCCTACTATTACTTTTACAAAAGTCACATTTGTTATTAGATAATGTATATGTGCTTCTTGATTTAAAGAAGAACCTGATTTCTGTAAAATGTTTGCTTGAACAGAACTATTCTTTCAATTTTAATGTAAATAAAGTATTTGTTTAAATGGTGCTTTTATTTGTTCAACAAACTTAGAAAGTAATCTTTATGTTTTGAGGTTGTTATTATCTAAGACCCTTCTTAATACTGAATGTTCAAACTGTAATAACTCAGAATAAAAGACAAAAAGTTTCTCCTAAAGAAAATTTCCAACTTTGGCACCTGGGATTAGGTCACATAAGTCTCAATAGGATTGAGAAGTGGGTTAAGAATGGACTTCTAAGTGAGTTAGAAGAAAATTCTTTTCCAGTATGTGAGTTTTTCCTTGAAGGCAAAATGACTAAAATACCTTTTACTGGAAAAGGTCATAGAGCAAAATAACCTTTGGAACTTGTCATTCAGACTTTTATGGTTCTATGAATGTTAAGGCTAGAGAAGGGTTTGAATATTTCATCTCTTTTATAGACGATTATTCTAGGTATAGTATGTTTACCTAATGCAACACAAGTCTGAAGTTTTTGAAAAGTTCAAGGAGTACAAGGCTAAAGTTGAGAATTCATTAAGTAAAACAATTAAGATATTTCGAGCTGATCGAGGTGGAGAGTATTTGGGTTTGAGATTTCAAGACTATTTGATAAAATATGGAATCGAATCCCAACTCTTTGCACTTGGTTCATCTTAGCAAAATGGTGTATCAGAAAGGAGAAATAGAACCGTGTTGGACATGGATTGGTCTATGATGAGTTATGCTCATTTACCTGATTCATTTTAGGGTTATCTAGTACAGACTGCAACATATATTTTGAATCGTGTTCCATCCTAGAGTGTTTCTGAAATACCTTTGGAATTATGGAATGGTCGTAAAGATAGTTCACGCTATTTTTGGATTTAGGGTTATCCAGAACACGTGCTTGAGGCTAATCCTAAGAAATTGGAACCCCATTTAGAACGATGCCTATTTGTAAGCTACCCCAAGGGAATGAGAGGTGGTTACTTCTACGATCCTAAAGATAATAAAGTGTTTGTATCGAAAAATGCTACATTTTTAGAAGAGGACCACATTAGGGAGCATAAGTCATACAGTAAAATAGTATTAAATGAGATTTCTAATGAAACTACTGAAACTTCAACAAGAGTTTTTGAAGAATCTAGTACATCAACAAGAGTTGTTGGTCGGTTCATCTAGTCAGTCACATCCACCTCAAGCTTTAAGGGAGCCTTGATATAGTGGGAGGGCTGCGAATCCACCTATTCGTTATATGATTTTAATTGAAAGCCTGACCATCATATTAGATAGCGATGTTGAAGATCCATTGTCCTATAAATAAGCAATGGAAGATGTGAATAAAGGTGAACGGGTTAAAGCAGTGGATCTTGAAATAGAGTCTATGTATTTAAATTCAGTCTGTGATCTTGTAAGTCAACTTGATGAGGTTAAACCTATAAGTTACAAGTAGATCTACAAGAGGAAAAGAGGTGCAGATGGTAAGGTTTAGACCTTTAAAGCTAGATTAGTGGCAAAGGGTTATACCTAACGTAAAGGAGTTGACTATGAGGAAACTTTCTAACCTGTTTCCATGTTAAAGTCTATCCAGATACTTCTATCCATTGTTGCATATTATAATATGAGATTTGGCAAATGGACGTCAAGACTGCCTTTCTGAATGATAATCTTGAGGAGATCATTTATATGCAACAACCAGAGGGATACATTTCCTAAGGTCAATAGAAAAAGATTTGCAAGCCAAATCGCTCCATTTATAAACTAAAATAGGCTTCTCAATCTTAGAATATAAGATTTGATATTGTGATCAATTCTTATGATTTTGATCAGAATGTTGATAAGCCTTGTGTTTACAAGCAAACCAGCAACAGTTCAGTAACTTTCTTAGTATTATATGTGGATTATATCTTACTCATTGGAAATGAAGTAGGTCTACTGATTGATATAAAATAGTGGTTAGCGGCCCAATTTCAAATGAAAGATTTAGGAAAGGCATAGTTTATTCTAGGGATCCATATTTTCAGGGATCGTAAGAACAAAAGGTTGGCCTTGTCTCAAGCATCATATATCGACAAGATACTTGTCAAATATTTAATGTAGAATTTCAAGAGAGGTTTATTACCTTTCAGGCATGGAATTATCTTGTTTAAGGAACAATGTTCTAAGACATCTCAAAAGGTTGAGGAGATGAGACAGGTCCCCTATACATCGGCTGTTGGCAGCCTAATATATGTAATATTATGTACTAAACCTAACATTTGCTATGCATTGAGGATAGTTAGTAAATATCAGTCTAATCCAAAATTAAATTACTAGACAGTTATTAAAACCATCCTCGAGTATCTTCGGAGAACAATGGACTACATGCTTATGTATGGGTCTAAAGATTTGTTCCTTACAAGATACATTGACTCTGATTTTTAATTGACTGGGATTCTAGGAAATCTATGTCAGGATTAGTGTTCACTCTTAATGGAAGAGTTGTTCTGAAGAAGCACAAAGCAAGGTTGCATTATTGACTCTACCATGCAGGTAGAGTATGTAGCGGCTTGTGAAGCTACCAAGGAGGCTGTATAGCTTAGAAATTTTTTTACTGATCTAGAAGTTGTTCCAGACATGTCAAAGCTCATCACCCTTTATTGTGATAATAGTGGAGCTATGGCAAATTCCAGCGAGCCTAGAAGCTACAAGTGTGGAAAACATATAGAGCAAAAATATCATTTCATTCGGGAGATTGTGCATCGAAGGGACGTGATCATCACGAAGGTCACTTCCAAGCATAATGTTTCTGATCCATTTACAAAGACTCTCACGACTAAAATGTTTGAGGGTCACCTAAAGAGTCTAGGTCTACGAGACATGTCGCATCTAGTCTAGGGCAAATGGGAGATTTTACTGGACACGTAGTGTATGTCCTAGTTTCTTGTTTTTGTGTACTATACTAGTTTGTACTTTATATTTGTACACCCCGCTAACTTTAGGACAAGTGGAAGATTGTAGGAGTTGATGCATTAGATCTCGTGGTCTTGTAGTTTGTAAATTGTATTTGTACAAACATATTATTTATTTAATAAAATAAGTGTTATTTTATTTGACATTTAGTTGCATTAACCTAAAACCAATAAACTAAGATCCAAGGTTATTGGATGTAACTTAAACATGTATGTGGAGACATATAGTTAGGTTATGTTTAAATAATAACCTGAACGGTCTGTAGTAGATGGATAAGGTTGGGTACCTTATTCTTATGATACTACAGATACAACCCACTTTATAATTGTTACAATCATTGTAAAGTGTTACAAATGATTTAATCCTGATCATTCATGTAGAGACATACAAGCGAGGTTATTCTATACAAAGAGTTTGTATAATACCGGACCACGAAATGATTAGTCTCTCTTTATAACATCGTTGTTAAAAGAGACTTACATTTCACCAAGATAACTATAGATGACTTAATCTTAATCCTGAGTAAATTGTGATCTGCATTGGGTGAGCGCGGTCAGATTCATCGACTCAATATGCCTACCATTTTAGAGATTCTTCTGATTGGGGAGCTGGGAACACAGTTACACGGGTTAGTAAATAAATTACTCCCTTAAGAGCTGATTCTGGGTCTTGAACAATTGGCACCACACCTCTCCTAGCCTGAGAAGAGTTCGGTTATAGTTGGACTTTGACTGATTGTTCATTAGAGAGATCAGTGATACTTAAGAAGTTAGATGTAACTATAGGGGTAAAATGGTAATTTTGACCCAACTGTACTTACGAGTAATTTGTGAAGGGTCTACACACAGTTGATTGGTTATATCTAATGGACATTGAAATATATCTATAGTGTGAATAGTGCAGCTGTCATTCTTTGATGGAACGACCGATAGTTAATGAAGGTTGATTAATTTAATTAAAGAGTTCAATTAATTAATCAAGTATCATTGGAACTTCAATTTATAGGTCCAAAAAGTCCACTTGTTAGCTCAATAAAGATTAATAATAATTAAATTAATTTTGGATTAATTTGAATTGTTTAAATTAATTAAAGGGAATTAATTGTTTAAGATACAATTAATATAATGTATATTATATCTATAATATAAAGTTTTAATGAGAGAAATAAATATTTAAATATGATTCAAATATTAATTATATGAATATGATTCATATAAAAACTATAAGTTAAAATTAATTTGAGTAGATTCATATTAATACTATGAGTTATATGAGATAATAATGAACTATAAGTTATATTATATGTGATATAATATAAACTATAGGTTATATGTTATTGCGATATAACATATGATTTTTGTTGGTTTACAGAAACATGCAGCGGAAGGAAACAGAATCATTAAACATTCTAATTCCTCAATTTTGACATCAAAATAAGCATGTTCATTGGGTACCAAGAGGGTTTCATTACATACTTTTGAAGATCCTCTTCAAACTCGAAATTCAGCTGCAATCTACTCCAATTGAAGTCGTAGACCACCACTAGAGCTTCCCTACTATTCTCTAGGAGTCTTAGATTGAGTTGTGGGACTCAAAACAAGGTTGAACTTAGGAAAATTGGAGGAGAGGTTTTTTGGTTTTTCAGTTTGTTGAAGAATAACTTCTTCAACTTTCAAAAACTTAGCAATTCAGCAATTGCATGTCCTTTTCAACTGAATCCCATTTGTATTTTAAACCATCAACCCATGCTTTGAAGTCTTCATCCCATGAAGACACCACCTATTTGGTGGAATTAGTGGATTATGGTGATTAAGGTACTTTGAAATTGAGTGGAAAAATCCCACTTTGTGGATTTTTCTAAATTTTCAATTTTTTCTATTTTGAATTTTGAATTTCAATTTCAATTTCAAAATAAAAATCAATTTTCAATCTTAATTCTTTAATTAAAATTGAAATTTTATTAATTTTACAAAAAATTACTTCAATAATTATTTTTTCAAATAAAATTAATAATTAATAATTAATTAAATAATTTAATTAATTCTATTAATTTAACATCAAATATTAAATTAATTTGTCACCAAATCCATCACCATGAATCCCTATTCATGAAATTAATATTTAAATCATAATTATATATAATCGATTCTCTAGTTACGTTTAATTCCAAAATTAAACGTGTAATTATATCACATGTAATTACTAATTCCCTTAATTCGAATTTGAACATTTCAAATCAACTTATCACGTTATTCTAAGGCTAATTCGTCTGTGAGCTAGTAGGGAGACCTAATGGACCTACAGATCATGGGCTCCAATGATCCGAGGTTAATTAGCTAAACTCTTTACACTGAATTAACCCTCATTCGTTAACTACCGGGTCATTCCACTAAAGTTCAGTAGTTGCACTCTCCTTACTGTAGATATATTGTGTCCACTTGATATAACCATAATTAGTAAGTTAACCCTTCACAGGTTATTCGTAATAACGGCTGGGTCAAATGACTGTTTTATCCACGAGATTACCTCTTGTTTCTTAAGTTCCACTGATCTTCTAATGAACAATTTGTTTGTAATTCAATCAACAAACATAATCCTTCTCGGGCCAATGAGAGGATGGAGCCTCTTGTTCAAGACTCGGAATCAGTACTTAAGGGAATAACTTCTCTACTAGGAGTGAATTCCATCTTGCACTCTATATCTCTAGTTATCTAACCGGTCTTACTTCTGAAATAGGAGGCTTATTGAGCCGGCGCTGTGGAGCCAACCCTCACCTATGAAAATCTAAGGATAATCCCAAATAAACAGAAGTTCATAGTTAGTTCAGGATTAAGTTAAGTTACCTAGGTCATCGTTATGAAATAGTCAGTCTTCAACAGTAAACAGCGTTATAAAGTAAGAGTGACTTATTTCTTGGTTCGATCTTAGGTAAACTCATTGCACAGGACACCCCTACTTCTCATGTCATTACATGAACGAATCAGGATCACTTTTTTTGTAGCACTTTACAACTCCTTGTAACAACTACAGAGTGGGCCGCATCCGATAGTGTTACCAGAATAAGGCACCCAACTATTCGTATACTATAGATTATTTTGACTATTTACTCGAACCTGATCTACTTTTATGTCTCCACATAAAGTTCAAGTACTTCATATAGTCATGGATCTTTTAGTTTATTGGATTTATTTCTAAAACGAAATAAGTAATTCATATATTCAATAACAACTTTATTGATTTACAGAATAAGTTTATTGTTTACAAACCACGACTTTTAGGACATAAAACCTAACAGGTTTTATATGGTATATATTAAATTATTTAATATATATTATTATTTAAAATTTAATTTTGAATTTTGAAAATTAAAAAAAGGGCGAGGGAGTTATAACCCTTTTTTCTCTCATATACGTGAAACACAAAGTGGGAGTTTAAGTTCAACTTTATAATCTTCTTCATCCATCTTCCTCCCTGTCTCTCTGTATGTGTAATTCTCTCAGCCAAAAAAACTCATCCCTTCACCAAAATTAACCAACAGAAGCCCACACCTCTCTGCTGGTTCTCATCGTGAGAAGAACTTGGGCTCGCTTGTGGTGGTGTCTCCTTGTTGTTGTTCGTGTGTTTGTGTTGTTGTGAATGAGTGAAGAAGAGAAGATCGGTCGGTGATCTTACCATGGAGAGGAATCATGAAGAAGTGTTCTTTTAGAGTATGTATCTCTAGATCCCTTCTCCTCTCTATATTCTTCCAATAGAAGCATGCTTAAGATTTAATTGGTTTATCCTATTAGTTTCCGTTCTCTACATTGTAATGTTCTATAAAATAAAATTAGTGACATAACGCATTCAATTGCTTCCGCTTCGCCAAATTCAAATCCCTCTTCACTACGATTATCCTGCGAAATGTTAATTTCTTCAATTAACGGCGTTATAAGGAGAGACTAATCATTTCACAGTTCAGTCTTATACAAACTTTTTGTATAGGATACCCTCATATCGTTTGTAACACTTTACAACTCTTGTAAACAATTACAAAGTGGGTTGTATCCTTAGTGTCACGAGAATAATGCATCCAACCTTATCCATATAATACAGACAATTTAGGTTATTACATGAACATTATCCACATGTCAACCATATACATGTTTAAATTACATAAAATAACCTTGGATATTTTAGTTTATTGGATTAAGTTAATGCAATCAAATTTTGAATAATAACACCTTATTTATTAAATAAATAATTCATATACAAAATTTACAAACTAGAAGAACCACGAAATTTAGGGCACCAACGCTAACAATGACAATTAAGATATATTGTCTATAATAGCAAGTCACGACATAATATTAGACATATGCCTAATTCAATAAGGCAATTGCTCTCTAATAGAATAATTTCCATTGATTATGTGAAATCAAAAGAGAATATTGCAGATCCTTTGATAAAAGGATTGTCAAAAGAGCAAGTTACATATACATTGAGGGAAATGAGACTAAAGCTTATGAAATGAGTTATCTGGTGGTAATCTAACTTAGTGAACTGGAGATCCCAAGGTCTAAGTTTAATATACAAACTAGTTGGATAATTCATAGTTGACACAATAAGAAACTTATAGTTTATTCCCACTTTTATGATGTTGTAGAGCGTATGATCTGCTGATGTTAAGGTCATGTTGATATCTTGTTGGAGGAGTAATGACAAAATACTCTTAATTAATATTACCTGTGTGAGAATAGAAGTGGGGTCGTTTCTATGTAGGGAAGACAACGGGACCGGGTCGGGGCGGGGATACATTCCCCATCCCTGTCTCTATGGGATTTTAATCCTCATCCCCGCCCCATTCCCCGTTTTGAGGGAGTTGGGGTCGAGGTTGGAGAATCCTTTTCGGAGATTCGGGTCCCTTTGAGGAAAAATCTCTGTTTTTTATTTTATTATTTTTATTATTTAAAATTAACTCAATTTAGTATTTACATTGAAATTATAGATTTTATGTAAGAAGTTAGTATTATTATTACATATAGTTATTTTAATTAATAACTAAAAAAAATATTTTAGTGCTTTTTATTATAAATTTAATAAGAATTTAATTTATTAAATTAAAAAATTAAAATTAGAAAAAAAATTAACTAATAGTAGCAGAAAACTAAAAAAACAGTAATTCGTGGCGGGACGAGTGTCAAGGATGGGGTGGGAATCCCCCCACCCCCAACCGAAATCTAATTTAAATCTCTGGTTTGACCCCCGTACTCGATCAAATAAGGGATTCCCATCCTAATCGGGTCGAGGACTCGACCCTACAAAGAATTTTATCATCCCTACTTCTATGAGAACTTTTCAAATGGTTTATGTTCTCTAAAGTTCTCATAAATTTAGGATCTTGTCTAGGACCAAAATGGATGCAAACGTATAAAACTCAAAGACACAGGATGGGTTGAAAGTGGTATATATTGTCTCAATCTGCAAATAAAAAGGATAGTCCCAAAGCTTAGTCTCAATAATATTTCTTTGGTAAATTTGATGGATATTCACTAAGGAAGGTTCAAGTCTTGAAGACACCTCTGCATATTCACTAAGCTTAGTCTTAGTTGGTCCTATTCCTGCATGTATTAAATTTTTGTATCGATATGTTGAAAAACTTTCCAAGCATGATGCACTGAGGGTGCCTTTTAGTGATTGAGTCTTCGAAATAGGGAAAATAGTTTTTCTTATACCAGAGGATGTCTTGAAATTGTGTGGAATGGTGAAAATTTTAAATTCATGATTATTAGTCTACATTGGGTAAGTGATATATTTGATTATTTTATATGTGTAACTATTAAAGGAATAGAAATATTGAATCTGTTCAATGTGTATATAGGTTTCTTTGAAAATATTTTGAAGGGTCAGAGTATTGAATATCTTTAAAGTAGTTGACCCGAACAAAATCTCACCTTATTCTGGGACATCGACCAGTTGAGAAAGGACTCTATCAATGACCTTCTTAAGTCAACTATGAAAAATGGTGCTCATTACATACAATCTGGGTAAAGTTTACATTGTTATATATAAGTTGGATTTTTATGTAACTTTTGATAAAAATGTAATCATACTCATTTTAATTTCTTCTGATAAGGGTCATTGGATATTGTGTATTGTTAATGTACATGCAAATACAATATATATTGTGGACTCACTACACTCTAACAAGCTGGATGATCGGAAAAATGTTGTAAATATGTAAGTTTGAAAAATATTGTATTAATATAGACTGATTTTCTATTCTTTAGATTTGTTAAAAGGTTTGCCATCTTCTTGTCTTTTATTTAGGACAATGAAAATGTATATGACTCAAAGTACTCATCGAATACAAACACATGCCAAAACTACATGGCTCCCCATGAAGGTAAATAAAATTGAGCTATAATCAATAAGCTATTATTACATATATAAAAAAATCTGAATTATTATTATTTATTTCTATGTTTCAGTGCACTCGCCAAAAAGGTTATATGAAATGTGGGTATTATGTGATAAAGTTCATGAGAAAGGTTTTACATCATCCAAACACTCCTATTAATTCCCTTGTATGTCACAATTTTAACTTTTTTTACATATTGCGAACTAGTTTACATGTAATTTATTGTAATATTTGTTATTTATTTTATTTGATGTAGTTTAATACTAAGAAACATTTTACCCAAGAAGAATTCGATGAGGTCCGAGTTGAATGAGTGGAGCATGTATCATACTATACTTGATCGAATTGCAAGGTTTGACTTTTCCTCAGAACTTTTGGTATCACTTAGGAATTTTGTGTAACTTTGTTTGGTTGTAAAGTAGTTGGAGATTTTTCTTGAAAGTTTAGTAGATCATAGGCATTGTGTAGTTTTGAAACATATTGTGTAACATTGCCTATTGTCAAGCTGTTGGAGAGGTCTTTTCAAATTTTGGTAGATCTTAGGCATTTTCTATAGGTTTGAAATATATTGTGGACGTAGCTCTTTATTGAGTTAGTTCTTTATTGAAACCCAATTGTAAATTGATGAATATTGAAATGATACGACAAATTGTATTATCTGGAAGTTTGTCTCTATTCTGCTAAATATTTTTGTGAAAATTAATTGAAATAGGGACTGATAATGATTAGTATTATAATAATAGATTATATAGGATTTGAGTTCCATATTTTGCTAATATAATTGTTACAGATTATAGTAGATATGATGTTAGTTATTAAGTGATATCATAGTATATAACAATAACAACTATTAAACGTTATCTAAACAAAACATCTTCGATTAGTATCAATGTCAGTTTCCAAATGTCATTCATTATACATAACATGTCGGTTACAAGTTGACATCGTAACATACCGCCATCATATATGTATGATGGCATGGGTATGATGTCGGTTACAAACTGACTTCATAACAAACCGCTATCGTATATGTATGATGGCATGAGTATGATGTTAGTTCCTAATCGACATATAAATAACCGCCATCTTATATATGATGGTGGAAGTTTTGGATGACGATTAACTGCCATCGTAATCTACGATGTCACTGGATACGATGACTGTGTGTAATTTGCCATCATGACAGCTTAGAACTGACATTTAAAGCCAAAATTGTTGTAGTGATAGCTTGTATGTTTGCTCTCGATGATTTTTGTTTGATTTTTCTCACTTGCTTCTATGGGAGATTATTGGATATTTATAGTGAAAGAAAGTGAAACATTTAAATATTGAAACATAAAAAAATTAATTTAATTATATAGAAATTCATTGTTAGAATCTTTCAAATTGGATTGAAACTTCAAATTAAATGATGTTTCATGTACAAATTTAACATATATGAAAGTTAAATTTGTAGTTTTTTCGATTTGAATGAGTTATGTTTGATTTTGGTCAAGTAATAACTCAAATGAGTTAAATTTTACAAATTTTAATTTTTGTATTTATTTGATTTTATTTTGTATTGTGGAGAATTACTAAGTTACTAACATATAAATAGAAACTTGTTTTTTCATTTGTTGTATCTCATTCCAAATTGAAAAGTTCTCTCATTTCTCTCTTTCTTTTGATGTCAAGTTGAGTTGAGAGCAAGTATCCAAAAGTTTTTTTTCATATTTGAGTAATTTGAGGTTACGATTCTATTGAAGTTGGTTGTTGTATTTTGTTGAAACGATCATCATAATCTTCTTAGAGCTCGTACAGAATGAATAATTATCTTCAGGATAGTTTATCAGAAGAATGCCTCGACTACCTATAGACATCTCCAATAATATCTTGAGCTTGTTAGTTATTCGATTCATACGCCTTGTTATATTATTTGACTTACTTTTGGGTTTGAATATTAATATTATATTCGATGTGTATACTATATCTAATTAAGGTATAATCAATTTGCTAGGACATTTAGTTTATATATATATATATATATCATTTCTCTCAACAAATATAGTCATACTAATTCAAATTTCAAGATGTACGACTCTGATTTGACTCTAATTGCAAATTTGCAAGTGGCTATTTTGCTCATTTCTCTCCCTCTCTCTTTAATATATATGTCATCAATTATGATGTAGTTATTTGTTTATTTATTATCTAAATTGTACTTGATTTGTCTATATGATAATTTTGTAATTCCATATATGCCCCTTCATTAATTTTAGGATAAATTACAAAAATCACCACTAAAATATAGCGGTAGTTACAAATACACCCTTAAATTTTCAATAGTAGAAATTGAACCCTCACGCTTATACAAGTGTTAATATCGGATCATCAAACTTACAATAATGGTAGAAATTCGACCTTTAAATGATAGAATTTGATCTCTCAAACTAATACATTTATTACAATTTCTACATCTATGTAAGTTTGAGAGTTCAATTTTAATAGTGGTATAAATTTGAGGGTATAATTATAACTACCACCATATTTTATGGGGCAGTTTTCATAAATATTTTATTACCTATCATATGATCATGACATTTTTTTTCAACCAAATATTTGCCTTCTCGTAATGAAGTGAAGAAGAATAAGAGTATTTGACTTCAATATTGATAATATAAGTATTTATGTCCAATTGAGTTTTGTGCTGGTTTTGACAACTAAATAATTCTTTATACAAAGGAAATAATGCATATTGTTGTCAATTGTCATGGATATGATTGAAATGTAAATGGTTATAACTTCTAAGTTCTACACGAACAAAAACGATGAAGTAGTAAAATGAAAGATATAATGCGTTATTTCTTCTGGAGAGGGGTTGAGAGACGAGTTTATATAGCTGATTATAAAATTATAAAATGGGTAAAATTGTTAATTCGGAGCGCCCAACTATATATTAACTCAATTCATATGCAACCAAATTTTTGCATTATTCGAGTCAGATGAGATTTATTTTAAGGTAATTATAATTGATAGCATTTTTAGAAATAATAATCACGTTATAACATTATTTAAAAAAAAATTGCAAATATAGACAAGTCTATCAGCGATAGACTTCTATCGTTGATAGACTCTTACCAGTGATATGGTCTATTACTGATAGACTCCTACCAATAATATGGTTTATCACTAATAGACTATTTAAATTTGGTCATATTTGCAATTTTTTTACATTATGTTATATCTGTTAATATCTTGGGTCTAATATCTATATTTGCAACGGTCCCAAATAGAAAAATAAGGGAAATTATTTATACAAAATAATAAAATTTAATTTTCTTTGATAGAGGTTGACTAATAAATAGAAACTGATAGAAGTCTATCATTGATATTATGTTAGATACTGATAGAAGTCTATTAGTGTCTATCGATATTTTTTTTTTAATATTGTTGTAAAAAATTTGACATTTTTCAATCGATGAAAAATTTTAAAAGAAACAATTGGATGTGTGTATAAAAAAATTTTTTAAAAGAAAAAAAAGATATATATGTATAATATTTAATTAAAGACAGTATTTAAGAATTGGCCACAAAAACCAATAAGATTTTCTAGCTAAAACTTTAGACAATGCAATACCTAAAATATGGTTATCAAAAGAGTATGCATTTGCTTTCCACCAAATTTTAAAAAAAAATCCAAAATTATGGTGATTAATTATCTTCCACAATGCTACACATTTTGAAATGAACTATAATTATGACTTTTTAATATTAAGACCCCACATTTTTAAGAAGGATACGACAACCTAATGGAGCTATCAGCCAAATATATTTGAAAACAAAGGAAAAAAACAAGGTTTTATTTAGTAGGTACTTTTTGAAAATGAAAAATAGTTCATGGTTGAGATTTCACTATCAAAATATATAACAACAAATGAAACAACGATCTTAACTATACAATATCATTTAAAATTTGCATTAATAACGGAGGCTATTAATTAAATTTTCTTTTAAATGAAAGGTCGTACCATCAACTAAATAAAAATATTATCTATTATGCTTTCAAATATAATGAAAATATATCTTATGAGATCAATCCTTTTGTCTCATTGAGGTTGAATTTAGAAGTTGGTTTGGAATAATTCGTCGTTGGGTAAAATTGTTAGACAAATTACATGTAGGTGACATTTAATTTATGAAGATACATAAATAAATCCATAATATAAAACCGCCTATATATACATATATTTCAAATTTTATAATTATTTACAAATTAAAAAATTAGTTAAATTAACTTAAAGTATTTCTAAACATTATATAATCGATCCAAATAAACGTGAAGTGCTTTACAAGGATGAGCTTAAAAGAAAGATGAATTATATAATTTGTTATTGGAGCGGTGAAGAAAATGATATAAGGAAGTGAAAGTGATTGGCATGTGATTTTGTTCCTTAATTTAACCTTATCAACAAATTTCAGCTCTCTCTGTCCCTTCAATTTCTCAACCTGACGTTCATAAACCATGTGCCTTCTACAAATTACAATTCCCCTCTCTCTAGGTTCAAACTTTTTTTTATAAAATTTCCTTATTAAAAAATATATTTTGTTTCAGAAATAAAGCTTCATTTGATAATCATTTATATCCTATTTGATAACTATTTTATTTTTTATTTTTATTTTTAAAAATTAATCTTATAGATATAAACTATCACCAAATTTCTTCATTTGTTGTCTACTAACCACCAATTGTTTAAAAAACAAAGCTAAATTTTGAGAACTAAAAAAGTAACTTTTAAAAAGTTGTTTTTGTTTTTGGAATTTGGCTAAAAAATTCAATACTTAATAAAGATGCAACTTATGGTAAGAAACATAGATGATATAGGCTTAATTTAAAAAAAAAAAAATGGTTACCATTTTTTTGTTTTGATTTTTGAAAATAGTGATTGTTATGTCTCACGATTTTTAATTTTTAATTTTTAATGTTTTGTTTTGGTTTTTATATTTCATATAAAGATTTAAATTTTTTAGTCAAATTTTCAAAGACAAAAACATGTTTTTAAAAATTATTTTTTTCTAAATTTTCAATTCTTGTCTTTTAAGATTTTCAAAACGTTCTTAAAAGGTAGATACCAAAATAAAATAAACGAAAGGTTAAAAATAGTGTTCATAGACTTTGCTTAAATATTTTGTTGTTTTTTCTATGTTTTTATGAAATAAATAAAATAAATCTCTGAAAATTTCGATTGAATTAGAAATAATACATAGCATGATTAAACGATAGATAATTTATTAATACTATGCCATTAAGTCAAATATTTAGTAGAAAAATCTGAATAAGTCAATATAAAGATATGATTCATTGAAATAATAATTAAGGAAGAGTAAATGTTTGGAATTGGAATTAAAATGGAAAATAAATATTTGTCGAAAAAGATGGGAAGAGAGAGCGAGAGAGAATAGAAAAAAAATATTAATGTTGGGAAGGGAAAACCAAAATTACGGCAAATATTACGTAAAGAAAAATGGGGAAATGAAGGATAAGGAGTGGCACGTGCGAAAATGGTGGACTGTTTTGGGGCGTAAGATGGGACATCGGGAATCAGACATTCAACGCCTAAATAACCTCCATCAACGGCTTCACTAACTGACCTCTTCTTTCACATCCTAACCAAATTTAATAACCTTAATTCTCCCTTATACCAAAAAAATATGATTTAATTTTTTTAATACAATTATTTTTATAAAACTTATTTGGATCTTTGTTATTAATATTATTTTTATACCGTCCATTTTTAAATTTGGCACCAACTCTCAAGAAGAAGTGAATAGGATGTAGATGTATCATTACATTGTATCTACATATATTTATATATAGAGAAAAGTTAAAGATTTTAAAGTTTTTATATATAATAATACTTCTTTAAAATTTTAAGATTGAAATATTATATACTAATTATGACCCCAAAAATAAATAAATAAATTTGATGCAAAATTCAAAATTCAGTCAGAGTTATATCTCCAATTGAAAATTTGAAAGAAGAGAAGAAATTTGAAGGAAGAAAAAAAATAGTAAAAATAGGTAATTAAGTCAGCAGAAAGAAAGAAGAGTAGAAAATGGAAGGGAGAAATTGAGAAAAATGAAATAACCAAGTGGGGAAGGGAAGCTGTGGAGTCGAAGGATAATATGCTTGCTTTGGACGAACCTCCTTCAACCCATTTTATTTATTTTATTATTTTTTTTCTCGAGGCAACCGAATTGAATAAAATCAACACTGCTTTTGAATTCATACTCTCTATCTCATATAGTATTATTTAAGAAAAATAAAAATGTCACATTTTGATTGAGTGCTAATCGGACTTCACAAAAGATGGGTGTAGCCCAACAACAGTTTTTTCTCTCTTAATAATTGTTGGATGTGGATTTAAAATTTTACTTGTTCCTTGATAATCATTATATATATATTTTGCAATTTCCCGCATACATTATCTCAATGGTATAAAATTGTCAATGAAATTGTGGCACTGTCCCAAAATAATTTTATCCCTTTTTAGTCAAATTAAACTTGTGAGTCTAGATTTTCTTTTGATAAAATAAAGTGTATACTGGGTGTATATGTATGATAATTTTGAGGAGTGCTGTTACAATGGGGAGGATAGTTTTACATAAAATAAAATAAAATAAATTGCAAGCAAAAGTATTTCAAATTTATATTTAATAGTTATTAAAGAACCGGTAGATTTTCAAATCTATATTTAACAAATATTAAGAAATAAGCACATTTGTAGCGAGTTTATTGAATAACTTTTGGATTGGTATACCTTAATTATTCAGGTTTAGAATGACAAGTACTTAACGTTGTGTATAGAGATCATACATACGTGGAGTATTGAGAGTGAATTGAGGGAAAATATAATGAATATTTTATTTTTATGTCCATATTCTAAAAGGGAAAAATGTATAGGGAGAGTTGAGGAGTAAATCAAAACAAATGTCGAAATTAAAATCAAATCATCATCCGCCGAAAATGTTGCCTTGATTGTTCCCTAAGAAAATACAAATCCCATAATGTGAATATATATATATATATATATATTTAATAATTGAAAGTAATTGATGACGAACTATAATTGGATGGAAAGGTAGGGAGTTCTCTATAAATAGGTCCAAACTCTTGTTCCACTAAATCCACTCCACAGGGTTGTAGTTACAGTTAAATTTGCATAGCATATCTTAAATTAAAAATTGTAATGGGACATTTCCTTTTCTTTGTCGCCATTCTCTCTGTTTCAGTTACCCCTTCCTTTTGCTTTCATCCAAAATCCTTCAATGTTTCCAAGTATCAGTCCTATGACTTAGATTGGTCCTCGGCTGTGGCCACCTGGTATGGTCCCGCTGACGGTGCCGGAAGCGATGGTATTGCTGCACTGCTATATCACTTGTCACAACTAGCTGACTCTTTAAAAACATTTAAGTCTTAATAAGTTCAGTTGAACTATATATAACTCGTAATATTGCTTTTTAGGAGGCTCGTGTGGGTATGGAAAAGCGGTGGAGCAACCGCCATTTTCGTCGTTAATTGCGGCGGGAGGCCCTTCTTTGTACAAATCTGGCAAAGCTTGTGGAGCTTGTTATCAGGTGAAGTGCTCTGGAGAAGGCGCGTGCTCAGGGAATCCAGTGACGGTGGTTATAACTGATAGTTGTCCCGGCGGCTCCTGTGCTTCTGACTCCGTCCACTTTGACCTAAGCGGCACTGCTTTTGGTGCTATGGCTGCAACTGGCCGGGCCGATGAACTTCGCAGTCTCGGTGTTTTGCACATACAACATAAAAGGTAAACATAAATAAATCAAATTTCAAATTACCTTCTGCTTTGGTACTATGTTAAATCATTTTTTACGAGATAGGGTGGAATGCAATTATCCGGGAACGTCGATCAACTTCATCGTGGACTCAGGGTCGAACTCAAACTATTTCGCAGCTCTGATAGAATATGAAGATGGAGATGGGGAGCTTGGTTCAGTGGAGCTGAAACAGGCGGTGGACTCGTACTCATGGATTCCAATGAAGCAGTCATGGGGTGCAGTTTGGAAACTGGACTATGGCTCAGCCCTTCAAGCTCCCTTCTCCCTCAGACTCACCGCCCTCGACTCCGGTAAGACCGTGGTCGCTAACAACGTGATTCCCGCCGGGTGGCAGCCTGGGCAGAGTTATAGATCAGTGGTCAACTTCGATACTTAATTAATTAATAAATATAAGTTGAGAGTTTAATTATGAGATTAGTAGAATGAAATTAAAGAAAGTTGGGGGAGCTGTGTTGTTTGTAATAACAGAGCAGTAAATCAGTTATAGTAATATTAACTACTAGGTATGAGTATGAGAGAGGCTAATTATATAGTATAAGGAAAATATGCCATGAACCGAAAGGCAACTTAATCAGTAGAGATTAAAGACTTTCTGGGTTCCTGCTGTTACATGGGTTATGTGGAAATAAATATGGTCATTTGACTTGATCTTAATTCTTAATCATACTTAGTTATATATACATTTATATATTCCCATTTGGTTTATTGACCTTATAATACACTTTTTGGTTATATTGAGACCAACCGATATGGGAAAATTAAAGCACATTGCATGTAGAACCAAAACTTTTAATTTGACTTATATTTTTTACAAAAAAGGAAAAAAGAAAAGCTTTAATTTGACTAAATTTAAAGTTTGTCGTTAATTTATTGTGACTAACACATTGGTCTAAACACATTGGTCTTTATTTATCATATTTGATGAATTTGTAGATCTCTCATTAGGCATTTTTTCAAGAAAATAAATTATAACAATATATAAAAATCATGTGGAGGCCAAAGTGGTATCAATAAACTGTGCACATAAACGAACTGGATGAGAGTAGTACTAAGTTGATGACCACTTAAAATTTCAAAAGTGCCATATTGTAATCTATTAGAAAAATGTTTAATTATAAAAAATGTCTTTAAACTTTGTACTTTGGATAAAAAAATATCCTTGAATTTTTAAAAGTGTTAAAAATACCTTTAAATTTTTAAAAGAAGAGTTAAAAAAATACCATTGTCATTAGTTTTGGATAAGACCGTTAAAGTTTTGTTTAAAAAATATATCTAAATTTTCAAAAGTTTAAAAAATACCCTTAAAGCGTAGAAAAAAGTGCAAAAGTACCCTCATGGTTAGTATATAAATAAAAAATATTAATAACTCGTTGCAAAAATAACTCAAATTAAAAAAAATTCAAATGTTTCTACTTTAGCATGACGATCAATTATTTAAAGTTTTCTTGAATTAAAAAAGAATCAATTTCAAAACAAATTATATCGATATTCTCTCTTTTTTTTATTTTTTATTTTGATACTCTTATTTTTCTCTAAGTAGTTCTTACATCAAATTTCTTAGCAACCAAAATCTTAGGTTAAAACATGAAATCCCACAAAATCTCATAAAATTTCAAAATCAAAATCTCTTTTTTTTTTTTTTTTATTATAGTCCATATATTTTAAATTTTATTTATTTATTTTCAGATAAATAAATGTCAAATAGTTAATTAAAAAAAAAAAAGCGTAAAAGGATATTGAAGAAGAGAGGGGAGAAAAAAAAAGGAAAAATAGATAAGTTTGACGATATTTATAGTTTTTATTCATATAGCAGTAATGATATATATATATATATAAGTTTAAGAGTATTTTTAAAACTTCTAAAGTTTAGAGATATTTTTAACACAAAAAAACTAATTGCTTCCACCCAAAACTAATGGAAAATGTATTTTTAAACACATTTTGGAAGTTTTAAGGATATTTTTAAAACTTTTGAAAGTATAAAGATATTTTTTATATAAAATATCAAGTTTAGGGATATTTTGAACAATTTAACCCTTAAGAAAATTATGTATAAAAAAAATAGGAAGAATCTATGATTATTAGGTATAAATTTTGAGTTATACATATGTCTCATGCAACAATTGATGAGTATATATTCATTATTTGAGATAACATTAATTTCATATGAGGAATGGTTTAATACACTAATTACTATTCAAAAAAATTAGCAAAATTTATATTTCGGTTGTTTGGGACATGTCTCTCTCTCTCTCTCTTTTTTTTTTTTTTTTTAAATAATAATTTTTTAATAATAATAATAATAATAATGTTTGTAAAATGCCGTGTGGATAATCAAAGCATTCATACGCAAAGTGGGATGACCTATTCTCGAGAATATTTTATCACTAATTTGGTCTCACCAAAGTTTGTATTACAATTGTCCATGTTCTCAATTTTTATTTTTTTTAGAACCATGTCCTAAAGTTCATTATTAATAGCTGAACTATTGCTAAATGATGTATAAAATGCTTCATGAATACGGTAGTTTGCAAAAGAAATTAAGGTGAAGTATACCAATAATTTTTTTAGTTGGAGATGTAATTATCGTTAATTACCAATCAAAATATTTCAACTTATTTTGTTATTATTTAAAAATTGATCCAATCGACTGCACCCTACCAAAAATATCAAATGAAATAGCTTGACGAATTCTCTCTAATTATAAATTGATTGTTGCTAAATTATATAAAATTTAATTTTCTTTGATAGAGGTTGACTAATAGATAAAAACTGATAGAAGTCTATCATTGATATTATGTGATAGATACTGTCTATCAGTGTCTATCAATTTTTTTTTTTTTTGTTATTTTTGTAAATAATTTGATATTTTTTAATTAGTAAAAAATTCAAAAAAAAAAAAAATAGATGTGTGTATAAAACTTTTTTTTATAGGAAAAAAAAAAGATAGATATGTATAATATTTAATTAAAGACAGTATTTAAGAATTGCCCGCAAAAACTCCAAAAAGATTTTCTACCTAAAACTTGAGACAATGCAATACCTAAAATATGATTATCAAAAGAGTATGCATTTACTTTCCACCAAATTTTAAAAAATCCAAAAGTATGGTGATTAATTATCTTCCACAATGCTACATATTTTGAAATGAATCATAATTATGACTTTTTAATAATAAGTCTCCACATTTTTATGAGGGATACGACAACCTAATGGAGCTATCAGTCAAATATATTTGAAAACAAAGAAGAAAAACAAGATTCATTTAGTATGTACTTTTTGAAAATGAAAAATAGTTCATGGTTGAGGTTTCACTATCAAAATATATAACAACAATTGAAACAACGACCTTAACTACACAATATCGTTTAAAATTTGCATTAATAACGGAGGCTATTAATTAAATTTTCTTTTAAATGAAAGGTTGTACCATCAACTAAATAAAAATATTATTTATTATGCTTTTAAATATAATAGAAAGATATCTTATGAGATCAATCCTTTTGTCTTATTGAGGTTGAATTTAGAAGGTTGTTTGGAATTTGTCGTTAGGTAAAATTGTTAGGCAAATTACATGTAGTGACATTTAATTTATGAAGATACATGAATAAATTCATAATATAAAACCGCCCATATATACATATATTTCAAATTTTATAATTCTTTACAAACTTAAAAATTAGTTAAATCGACTTTTTAAATATTTAAAGAAGTATTTCTAAACATTATATGATGGATCCAAATAAGGTGAAGTGCTTTACAAGGATGAGCTTAAAAGAAAGGGAAAAAAAAAAGAAAGTATAAATTAATATGGATATAAAAAATTAAGGATTTGATGGGTGGTAATGAATTATAATTTGTTATTAGAGCGGTGAAGAAAATGATATAAGGAAGTGAAAGTGATTGGCATGTGATTTTGTTCCTTAATTTAACCTTATCAACAAATTTCAGCACTCTCTGTCCCTTCGATTTCTCAACTGATATTCATCTATGAAGCACAGATATAGATACAGATATAACTGGATACAAGATATACCATTTTTATATATTATTTTAATATATATTTCTCAAAAAATGAGAATACTGATACATTGAAGGTCTCTTGCTTAAAAAAATAGGTTGCCTAATTTTATATTGAAAAAGATTAGATAAGTTATTTATCTTTTTTCTTTAAAAAAAGTAAGCGTAAAAATAGATACATCAAATCACTCGTCAGATACTTATTTGAGAAGTATCTTGAAGTATCGGTATCTGATATGTGTCTGATACAGATTTTTTGCCTTACATGAAGTATTTGTACTTCATAGACGTTCATAAACCATGTGCCTTCTACAAATTACAATTCCCCTCTCTCTATATATATAAACTATGTTCAAACCCTTTTTTTTTCTTTTTTAATAAAATTACCTTATTAAAAAAATTATTTTGTTTCAAAAATAAAGCTTCATTTGATAATTATTTATACCCTGTTTGATAACCATTTTATTTTTTATTTTTATTTTTAAAAATTAAGCTTATGGATATTAACTATCACTAAATTTCTTCCTTTGTTATCTACTAATCACCAATGGTTTAAAAAACAAGCCAAATTTTGAGAACTAAAAAAGTAACTTTCAAAAAGTTGTTTTTGTTTTTGTTTTTGGAATTTGGCTAAGAATTCAATACTTAATAAAGATGCAACTTATGATAAGAAACATAGATGATATAGGCTTCATTTTAAAAAAAATGGTTACCATTTTTTTGTTTTGATTTTTGAAAATAGTGATTGTTATGTCTCACGATTTTTAATTTTTTGCTTTGGTTTTTATATTTCATATAAAGATTTAAATTTTTTAGTCAAATTTTCAAAGACAAAAACATGTTTTTAAAAATTATTATTTTCTAAGTTTTCAACTTTTATCTTTAAGAATTTCAAAACATTCATAAAAGGTAGATACCAAAATAAAGTAAACGAAAGGTTAAAAATAGTGTTCATAGGATTTGCTTAAATATTTTGTTGTTTTTTCTATGCTTTTATGAAATAAATAAAATATAAATAAATCTCTGAGAAATTTGATTGAATTGGAAATAATACATAGCATGATTAAGCGATAGATAATTTATTAATACTATGCCATTAAGTCAAATATTTAGTAGGAAAATCTCAAATAAGTCAATATAAAGATATGATTCATTGAAATAATAATTAAGGAAGAGTAAATGTTTGGAATTGGAATTAAAATGGAAAATAAATATTTTTTGTTTAAAGGAAAAAATTAAAAGGATATTGTCCTTTTAGAAACTATTTAGGAAAATATTGTTGTTTTCAAACTATTTATAAAAATATTGTTTTTTTTTAAAAAAATAAGTCGAGGGTTGAAAATTTGACCTAGATAGGTCGAATTTTGAACCCTCGACATTCCTTTCATTTATACGTCGAACTTTGAACCCTCGACCTTGCCCTTCCTAACATTATTATTGAGTCTGTTTAATTATCATTCTGGAGACCTTCCTATATCAAAAGATCGTATTTCTAAATTTTCATAAGATCCCCCTGGAATTCCTTCCGAAACTTGTTGAATAATTTTTACGGATTCTGTCATCTCAGCAAGTCTGACTAAATAACGAGCTAATGAATCTCCTTCTTTTTACCACTGAACTTCCCAATCAAATTCGAGAGCGAGATTTTGAGCGTGAGTGTGAGCGAGAGCGAGAACGAAATAACGAGATTTTGATAGAGAGCGAGAATACCATACAAATTTTCCTTTTTTTTTTCCTTTCTAATTATTACACATTCCACCTTCTTCTTTCTAATCTTTTTTTTTTTTAATTTTTCATTTTATAAAAACATTTTCTAAAAACATTTTATTATTTTATTTAAACTCTAAAAAGAATAAATTAAAAAAATAATAACTCATAAAAATAAAAAAATATAAATTAAATATCTCATTTATATAAAAATAATTACAAAAATCAATGTGTCCCACAAGACGGACGTCGTCGATTTCGAGCTGGTTTTCGTCGTCGACTTTGAACTTGAGGTTGCTCGGGTTCTTCTTGATGTTGCTCTGGTACCTCTGTAGGCGCTTAATAATATAAATATTCATTATGCTCTCCACGACCTCGACCATGTCCATGCACGTATGAAGACGAAGGACCAGCCTCTGAATCATAATATCCTGAACCAAATGCTGGCATCATCATCATCGGACTAACATAATTAGCTTGACTCTACGTCTGCGTCATAGGGGGCAATTCTTCCACATTATGTACAACCTCATCAAACTCATCCTCTTCCCGAACAGGTCCTCTACGTCTAGGAGCTGGTGGAGGAACAATAGGTATATCATACATATAATGAATTTCCTTCATATAGCTTTGGTTGTCACTACATATAGCAAGAACCTGGTTCGGATCATTCGCAACCTCACGAAGTCTACTATTGTTTGATCTTTGTGAATTATAAAACAATTAGACAATATTTAAAATAAATTTAAATTTAAAAAAATAGATAATATTCATTCATTTACCAGATGACCCACAGCTGCTCCCAGACGAGTGACGTAGCGCCTTGTGATATTATTATACCAATGAATATATTCTGGAGTGACATCTGTGTCAAACTGTTCAAGAGAAACCCCACTGTAATAAACCTTGCACGATAGTGCCATCGCACTATCAAATGTGCAACTTTTTCGGACCAATTTTCAGTCCTTAGGTCAATATCATGTAGTACGGGTTTAGTATTACAAGGTGATGGGACATCCTGCTGAAAACCGAATTGTCTCATCACCCTGTCAGGAAGATGCCACTCATCAATGTGAAAACATATGAGAGGACTCATCGTCCGCCATATGTTTTGACCATTCGTACAAAAATTAGGCAAAGTATGCACAATAATTTTGTACGGCTCCCAAATAACCTGAAACACAAAATATTATATTAGAGAATATCAAAGATAAATACAATAAAAATGTGAATAAAATAATCAATTAGGTTTAGTGTAATGTACCTGTTCAGGTTACAGTCAAACATGTATCTATATTGGTTAACTACATGTGTGGCTATCCTAGTCACACAAAATTTGTCTCTCCATCTAACTTTTTAAATTGATAATTTAGAATTTAAATTAACTAGATCAGTGATATAAAAATTAAATTGAATTAAAACAACATACCGAGAACCGTAGACTCGTCCAAGTAACTGAGCGTCATTAACATGGAGCCACTGTTGGAAATCGCTCCCAAGCCCATAGTTACAAAAGTATGAGAGGCACAGCTATCTCTCGAACCTCAGGTCTTTTTGCTTTGCATAGTTGTCTATACAACCATGCCAAGCATGCTCCACCCCACGAATACCGCCCCACATCATGGAGGTTAGCTAACAGTGGCAGGAACATCAAGTGAATAAAATGACTTGATTTATCTGAAAACAGACTTCCACCCATCATTTGTAGTATATATGCTTGCGCATATCTTATGACTGTTTCATCGTCTGCATCATCTGTGAGCTCACGAAATTGTATTCCTAACCATATTAAACTTAACCTCGATCCTTTAATCTTGTCGGAAGGTGGGGTCGCACCGAGGTACAGTTGACAAACTTCTAATCAGTCATCGTACATCACTCCGGTGACCGGCTCACCGTCAATAGGTAACCCCAACAACACTTCTATGTCTTGTAGAGTGATAGTGCACTCTCTAATAGACATATGGAATGTATGCGTCTCGGGCCTCCATCTCTCGACCAAGGCTGTGATCAGATGCCAGTCCAACTGAATAAATCATACCTCTCGACGTCTGCAAGATATTTCTCCAGTAGTACGATCTCGCCATACAACATATGATCGATGAATGGACTGGTCGTACAAAACATCGGGATCAACAGGTCCTGGGTTTAAAGTCATGATCTGAAAAAAATATATATATATGTTAAAATTGACTATAATTGAATAGTAGAGAAAAGTGTGAGGGTAAAGAATAATGTAAAACTTTATTGATTACAAAAAAAAAAATTGAATATACAATAAATTATAATAAAAAAATTGAATATACAATAAAATGAATATATAATAAAAAAATTATTTATTATTCAATCCCTAACTATTTTTAGTAACGAAGGACATTTCATTCGATTATGTCCGGTTACAAAATCCACATCATTGTTGAGTAGTGTCCAATCCATCTCGTTGTGATAACGTGAACTTTTCGGACTACCAGGTCTTCTCAACAATGATGGATCAGGATGTAAGACGGGCATATTAGGGTGTGTGATCCAGTAATCTTCATGCGGTACAGGTTGAAATTGAGGAGAGTAACATTCAACATACATTGACAATTTGTAGTAGTCCTCAATAAAATCTTCGTAGTTCATGTTAAAATGTGAGCAAACGGCCATAAAATGCGAGCATGGAATGCCGAATGCTTGCCACTTGTTACATGAACAGTACCGCTCGGTATGATGGCTTGTTCGAGATCACTAAGTATGAAACACCTGAGAGAAATTGTAACACACGAAGAGGTGTGTTTAATTGATCCTCTGTAATCATCATTTTTATAAAGTAAGACAACATTTAGATATATATTGTGAATGTCGATACTCGAGCATAAATTTAAAAAAGAAATGAAAAAATAACTACAAAATAACATAATGTTTAGGAATATTTTGGGGTGAAATGATGTGAAAATGAAAGTTTTGGATGGTAAAAAAAAATTCATATCAATTCAATTTTGAGGTGAAATAATATGAAAATCTAGTGGAAAAAGTTTGAATGAGAGATTAAAACAAATATAAGTTCTTTTTGGATTTTTTTTTTCAAATTCAACTTCTTTAAAAGTGAAAGTTTCAGATTGAAAATAAAATTTAATTGAGACAAATTGAAAATTAAAAAAAGTAACATGTTGATATAAGCTTCATCCTTCGTTAAAATTAATATTAGCTAAAATCATACAAAGTGTGTAATCAGAATATAACACTAATCTTCAAAAAGCAAAAAAAATGTTGAAATTTTGAAATAGAGAAAAATAAAATAAAATATTCTCAAAACTTCCATAAAAATTTCCTCGAAATGAGAGGAAAACCAAATTTTCATATGAAAATTTTCTACCATGATCATGGTAATTGTTCCTTTTAACTTTATTAATTAAAAGGTTGGATATCATACTTCAATGTCTAAATTTATTATTACATATTAATTAATTGTGCTATTTTAGTCTATGAATTTTAAAATTTTCTCTCAAAATTCTAAGAAGTAACTTTATGTTTCTCACCTTTATTTTGATATATCATAACTTTATTAAAAAAGTATTAGGTACCCAAATTTTGTGCAGTTTAAGTACAATTAGGGGTGATGTCGGATGAGTTCGGTCTTCTATGAAAATCACCCTCTTCGATTTATAAAAGTCAAATTCACTCATCAAAATTTTTTTTTGCTTAAATCGATTGGTCAGTTTGGGTTGGGTCGGTCGGTTTCGGTTTAAACCACCCTTTTCTTTTTTGAAGTTTTGACTTTTTTTTTTTTTTTTTTGCTACTTTGAGTATCCGTTTCTAGTCCTCATTTAATTTGTAAATTTGGTTTTTTTTTCCACTATACTTTTAATTTTTTTTATTCTAATTAGTTTACTTCAAACAAATATCCATTAAAATAATACGTAAACTAAAATAATCATGCAAATTACAAAATTCCAACCTAATTTATAACTAATACTAATACAAAATTCTAATACAAAATTAGGATTTGAAAAAAAATGAAAAATATCATTAAGATATTTGAAAAGAATGATTTTTTTTATATATTTTTTAGTATATTTTATTTTATTATTTATAATAAAATTAAAAGTATACTAATAATAAAATAATTAATGGGTGGTTCGGTCGGAATCGGGCAGTTCGGAGTGAAATGTCGGTCGGTTTCGTTCGATTTTTTACTATAATTTTTTAAAACTGACCCCGATCAATTTTTGAAAAAAACGGACCTCCAACCTTCAGTTCGGTCTATTTCGGTCATTTGACCCCGTTTTTCGGTCATCCATGCCCACCCTTAAGTGCTATGTTAAATTAGATTCAGACAAGACCAGACCTAACTATCTTGACAGTCTCCGACACAGTATGCAATTTTTAGTTTTTAGTCTAATATAGTATTTCTATGGCTAACTTAAACATGATAGTCTACATAGTTCTCATATTATGAGTTTTTTGGGATGTTAAGGTCACTATTGAAATTTACACATCATGTTTGATAGCTCAAAAGACTAAAATAAGAAGATAAAATTTAGACTAATCATTTTTTTTTTTAACTTCGAGAATTAAAAATATATATTCCAAAAGTTTAAGAGATCTTCCAAATGAACCAAATACATTATTGTATTTGGACCACCAACTTCATGTAAAAGTTGTGGAATGGGCTATTAGCCGATGGACTCCAATTATAATAGTTGGTGTTTCCAACTAAGAAAATTGAGACATATATAGCATAATTTTAACTTTCCTTTGGATATAGGCAATAACTAAATTGTTTTTAGAAATATAGCAAACCTCCTTTGGATATAGGCAATAAAATTGTTTTTAGAAATATAGCAAACCTCCTATACGTGATGTTTATTTACGTATTACCTAAAATGACCTTAACAAAATATTCAATGTAACTAATTTAGTCCTAGATGACGATGTTCTCCTAAATTATTTCCCAACGATGGTTTGAAATTAAAATAATAGATGCAATCCTTTTTTCAAATATCAAATCTAGATCAAATGTTCATTTTTTTTTATACATTTTATCTATCTTTCTAGTGTTGGATCGGTTATGGTATAAATAGGATTTAATCAAACTAATAAAAAGAATTCACTAATAAACGCAAGTAATTTAAATAATAAATTCATGTAAATAAATTTGTCACAACCCTTCCCAGATTATCCCTTAATCCAAGAAGAGATGCGAAGACAACAATTGCCAATGCTCTTATGACAACTACTGTTCAACATACTCTTATAAACCTATTTTCTCAGCCTCGAATAAACAGTTTATATCTAGTACCAAAAAGTATAGGTGTTATGCAGAGTTGATTTGAAGTTCCACGCTGAACCCTTTTATATGTAGAGACACAAAACTAGGGTTTAACCTCTCTTCTTGGATTAAGAGAGTAATATGAAAAGGGGTGTGATAAAACTCAAGTATCCAATTTAATTTTCATAATAAGATTGGTAATAATAAATATGGAAAGATAAATTCAACCAACCTAAATAGACAAATGTGGACGATTAATTTCAAGGATAAATTATAGCAATTAATTTCATTCAAACAAATAATAATAATAAATTAATTACAAAAATAAATAGGAGGGTGATAGAGAAATAGACACCATGATTT
The DNA here is from genome assembly GCF_027475165.1 of Benincasa hispida. Taxonomy (NCBI): domain Eukaryota; kingdom Viridiplantae; phylum Streptophyta; class Magnoliopsida; order Cucurbitales; family Cucurbitaceae; genus Benincasa; species Benincasa hispida. The sequence goes on from NC_143478.1 coordinate 11,743,667, forward strand.
TATAATGGTTCATCACAACCAGTTTAGATCCACTTTTCAAGCTTCTCTTAATATGTCACTACAAACTTGACTTAGAGTCAAATCTAAACTTTTTTTCTTGTGGAATAACAAACTTGATCCTTTCCACGGTTGAGAATCAAACTATTACAAGGGCTCTTTTCAGGTTCAATAGAAAACTTACAATAGTTTGAAAAAAATAAAGATCACACTTAACAAACTCTCTACAATAGTAGATTTACAAATTTTAGCTCACAAAAAATTAATCCTCACAATACATAAAATATTTCCCTCAAGAGTTAGATAAATAAAATTGAAGTTTAAAGAGAGAAAAACAATGGTAGCTTTGAGTTATAGAGAATTGAAAACTAATTTAAAATTGTTGTTAAAAATTTGGAGAAGATGGTGAAGGAAATCAGACATGAGGATTTTCATGAGCAGTAAAATGATCGTTCCAAATTCCATTCGTATTTGAACATACACAATTACAATCAACAAACGGAAACTAACTAGCCATGCAACATACAAAATTACAACATGCTTTCAATAAGATCAATGAAAAGATTACATATACCTTTGAAGACTCATCTTCAAACTCTCTTGATCACAAACGCTCGTCCAATCTCCAAGACTGTAACATACGAACGCTCGAACACAACGACTGCAACACAGTACGATCACAACGAACACCACATGAACACGCGAACTTAATGAACAGCCTCCAAAAACCTTGATCTAAGTCGAGTTGAGTAACCACAATGGCTACCTTAGTATTCTCGGTATAAAAATCTAGAAGTGTTTGTGTGGACTTAGAGTAAGAAACCGGAGGAAGAACAATCATGTAAACGATTGAGCACGTGGGAGATAACAAAAGTATATCATATAGATGAATGCCCAATCGTTTAACAAATGCTCCGCAATCGTATAACAAAAGCTCCGCGATCATTTAACTAATGGCCAGCTGAGTGAACTATCGTAATGTCACTCCTCGATCGTTTAATTTCTCTTCAGCTATCGTTTAGTGAATCCTATTCATTTGACAATGATACCATGAGTCTTTCCGAGAATGGAAAATCTCAAATCTTAATCATACTAAATTTAGGAAAACATTTTTTCTTTTATTACCATGAAACCACCAATAGCTTCCCACTCAATTGGTTATTAGAGAAAAAGATATAATTATCCAATAATTAATATTATTATAAATATATATGATAACCAACTTACCATATTATATTTATAACCTATAGTTTTAATATTTCATCTCATGAAACATATAAACCATAGTTCTTTTTCTATTTCATGGTACTTAATGTAAATCTCATTTACATTAATCATCCACTTGATGTATCTCATGCATCACACTGATCATATCATATATAATCGAATTTTCTCACGTCAATTTGAACATTTCAAATCAACACCAAGAATTGATTCTCAACTTGAATCCATTGAACTACTAAGGGGACCTTATGGATCTGTAGCTTGAAGTTCCAACGGTACGTGAATAACTCACTAAACTCTTTAGTCACGGGATCCACCATCGTTAACTGTCAGGCTCTCCACTAAAGACCGATAGCTGCACTCTTCTTACTGCAGATATATTATGTGTCCATATCAACCAATCAACAGTGTGATAATCCTTCACAAATTGCTCGTAAGTATAGTTGGGTCAATAACCGTTATGTTTCTGTAGTTACATCTAACTTCTTAAGTACCACTGATCCCTCTAATGAACATAAGTCATAGTCCTACTATGACTAAGTCCTCTCTTCCAAAGAGAAGTTGTGGCCACTATGTTCAAGACCCGAAATCAGCCCTTAAGGGAGCAATCTATCTAATTACTCTTGCTTCGGGGAAGGAGCGAGTTTCCAGCTCCCAAATTAGACAAATCCTCAAAAAGGTAGGCATGTTGAGTTGACACTAATTATTCTAAGAGAGCTCCAGAATCACTAAATAAAAACATAAACAACAACATATAACCACTCACAAAGAAAAAGTGAATATTATAAGATATTTATTTTATGATGTCAATATTGTAAGATTTTAGGTCACATTTTAGTTTGTTAGGAGATTGGATCATATCTTAGTTCTTTAGGAGGTTAAATCAAATTTTATTTTCTTTAAATAAAATATATTTTAAATACCAATAAAATCTAGATTATTGTGATTTTAAAAATATGTTTGGTTAATCAATTAATGGTAGATACTATTTGAGGTATTTTTGTAATCTAATAATTAATAATTAATTAAATTCAAATTCATTTTATTATTTTTCTTAACCTAAAGACATCTTGATTTTCCAAGATGAGAGTTTGAAAAATGTTATTTCTTTTGTTAGCCTTTCCAACTATTATAACCTATAATTAACTATATTAATATTTCAAATAATTTATTATTGATTTTCTACCCATCTTCTCTTTTTTCCTTTGTTATAGTGTTTACAAAAATAGTCTTGCACTCCAAATAAAATATTATAATCCAAACTATAATAGTATATATTCCAATATAAACCATTATTCATTATAATGCATGGACTATAATAAGGTTTGACTATAATAACCAGCTCAACTTCCCATACATTATCATAACATTTAAAAACTATAGTATGTTGAAAATTAGACTAATAATTCCAAGAGAGCTCTACAATCACCTAAGAAGGCATTTAGATCGAGAGAAATGACATAAAGATAAGGGTAGTAATGGGTAAAGGATACACATCCCTTGCTTGGCACAAGTTTTGAAACTTTAGGCCCGTGAATAAACTCTTCCTATTATATTAGGGATGTTCAAATGACCCGACAACCTGAACAAAACTACCCAATCCAAACTATAAGGATTGAGTTGTGTTAATTTTGTTTTTGGGTTGGGCTGGGTTGATTTTTTTTTTTTTTTTTTCTATTCTTCTTCTTGGGTTGGGTTGGATTCGATTGGGTTGGGTCTATGGTTGAATAAAAAGAAATTTGGATTGACCCAATGTTAATAAAAAAATGTATTTCTTTTAGAAATGATGAATTTGTGAATTTTTTATGGTTTTCTTTATGTTCTTGTTTTTGTATAAAATTTATAATAAATATCATAGACATTTGAAATATGTAACAATTTGGTTTTATGATATTTTAGCTATGAGATAAGTTTTGTTAATAAATTTAAGTATTTCAAATTAAGAAAAAAAAAATAATAATCCAACAACCTAATCCAACCCAACCCAACCCAATCTAAATTTTGAGGGTTGGGTTGGAGACCATATTTGGATCATTTGGGTTAACAATTTGACAAATCTTGTCCAAAAAAAGTCATAACTCGACTCGTACACTCCTAATTTCATGCATCTTTTAGAACTATGAATAATACTAAAGTGTGAGTTTTCTTAATGTCTACTCTCTCATTTTTTAATACATGAATTTATTCTTTTATTTTATATATTATTAAAATTATTAACTTAAATCTTCGTTAAAAAATAATTAATTTAAATTAATTAATATATGAAAATCAAATTTAGAATTTAGAATATTATATTAAAATTTAAATTGTAATATTTGAATTCAACTATATCATAAATTAATTATTTATTTTTTGAATTATAAATTCTTTTCTATATAATTTTTAATTTAATTCAATAAATTAGTCTCTCTATATATATATTCACACTCATTTTTTAATAAACCGTAAAGAATTGATGCATTAAAACTATTATCTCATTAATTAATTATCATTATGGTTAATATTTTATGATTAATATCATTGATTAATTATAATTAATTACTTTTTAATCACAAAATCTTATATTTGTTTTATTAATTAATAAATCATAATCATATAAATTTATCAAATTGTTGTATCAAGTTATGTATCATGTAACTTTAATTATAACTTATTTATTTTACAAATAATGGTAATTAATAATTTTATTATTATTATTTTTTTATTATTAAATAATTAATTTTGCTAAAAATTTTGAATTGAATTTATTTGTTATTAATTAATCTATTAAAGTTTGATAGAGGTGCCATGATTAATTTTATAAATTAAATACAAAGATAATTTGTTTCTATAAAATTTTTTATAACATTTCATGTACAACTAAACATAGTCATTTTTATTTTCAACAAGCTTATTCCTATGAATTACTAAGCATCTATGTTAAACAAAACAACGCCTAAATGAAAACAAACAACAACAATATAACCAGTCACAAAGAAAAAGTGATCAAACTAATTAATGTCATAATAAAGATTTTTGGTCTTAATTGTATATATATAGTTTGATTGACGATACCCCACATTCTAATTTAGAATTTTCTTTCTCTTCTCCTAGTTTTTAGTTGTATGTAGTAGTTCTAAGGCTAACTTAGGCATCAGAGACAATGTAAGTCACTTGCAGGCCAGCTTAGACAGGTAACTAAGAACTTTGAAGTGACTATTGAAATTTACACATCATGTTTGATAGCATAAAAAGACAAAAATAAAAATGATAAAAATTAGAGTAAAAGTTTTTTTTTTTTTTTTTTTTTTTTTTTTTAAAGTTTAAGTAACTAAAATACAAGGAGTTGGTTGTTGTAGTTGAGTTATAATAGTTTGTGTTTGGGGTAGATATTTTAGTTTGAATTATAATAGTATGTGTTTGAGTTGTAAATTGTTTTAGTTCGAAAAGAAAATAGTAAACACATTAGCAAATAATAAAAAAAATTATGAATAACGGTAGAAATGAGATTTTAAAATTGTGTTAATTGTAGCTAATTTGGGATTTTAAAGAATATTTACTGTGATTATTATAATCTTAGAATAGTTTTTGCCCAAATACTCTCATAATAAGTATTTGGGTCACCAACAAAGTGACTATTTCAAAATTTTCTTTATTATATTATTTAGTTTTCCTACTCATCCTCGAGTCACATTTTAATTTAGGATTTTCATTTTCTTTCTCTTTCTCACTAATTTTCTTTTTTAAACTTTAATTAGATGAAAATATACAAAGTCACTCTAATATATGTTTGGTTTGGCAAGAAAGTTTCATATACAACCATTTTCGGTAATTTTGCTCTTCTATTATTTATTTAACATAAGATAGTTTAACATTATAAAATAAAATATCAACAGAAATTCATAATGATTAAGTTTGTTAATATATTGAAGTTGATTTGACCCCTTTATCACTATGTAATTTAAATAGGAAAGTAAAAATGCCACCTTGAAAAATGTGTTTAATTTTGAAAATATATTATTTTAAAAAATATCAAAAGGTTAAATAACCACACAAAATAATTTTTAAACTATTTCAAAATATATTTTAAACAAATTTTATAAAAAATGTTTAAAATATTAAAATATTTTTTCTCTCGTAGATCCAAATGGATCTAAACAATTTTCTTTTTGATTAGTTCTTAGTGTACATATTTTTACCTAATTCTTTGCTAACTGATCTACACTAACACTAAAATGCTTGAATGCGATGAAATCAAAGGGGAAAAATGATTGATGATAGACCTAACTTCCCAATCACAATACTATCATGGAAGCAATGTCTTTGCTTTAACCAAGAGATTTATAGAATCAATGAAAAGGGTAGTTAAATTTAATCATAAATTTTAATTTAAAAAATTGACATTTTTTAAATTTAAACCAAGCTAAAACGTACTATTGTTAATGACAATCTTAATTATTTAGGTCTCGTTTACATTTCTTATAATGATTTGCATCTTTACAATGTTGAATTCTTAGCCAAATTCTAAAAAAAAAAAAAAAAAAAAAATGAAAAGCTACTTTTTTTTTTTTTTTTTTTTTTTTAATTATCAAAATTTGGCTTGTTGTTTAAACTATGGGTGAGAAATAGATAACAAAGAAAAAAATTTGGAGATTGAAATAGTATGATAGACTTATTTTAAACAACAAAAAAAACAAAATGGTTAAATGGAGCTTTAGTTATCTATTTTTACAAAATTAAATAAGCTTAATTATTTGCTAACGAATTATTTTGTTTATAACTATATTTGTAAAAAGACCTTTTTACTTAAGGGTCAATTGAACATAAATCCATCATTTTTTCAATATAATTTTTTTTTCCAATTAGGATTACTATATATTAAATTGAAAGGCTTTTCTAATTTCTCCCGGTTGAACTTTTGAAATATATGTTCTTTTTATACCATTTTTTTCATTTATCTATCACTATTGGATCGAGGAGTGATGAGGGCACTATGGAATGTTAACCTAGTTGATAGGTTATGATGTCTCTACGGACTCCATGACCTTTAGTTCTTTGTTCAAAAAATCTATATACAATAATTGGATTAAATAAATAGTATTCTAAAAATGACCATTTCGTTTCCATAACAAAAAAATATTATTTATCTTAGAAAAAAATTATATATATATATAATTACAAAATTATATAAATATATATTTGAAACATCATCTGTCTTAAGAATAATACTTAAGCTCATAATTACTATTGAGCAGTTGAAGTCCACACACCCATAGATGGGTAGATTCACTATTGAAATAAAACACACGTAAACCAGAGGATGAAAATGTTACTAAACATGTTTTAAAAACTATTTCATCAGTCAATCCATGAATAAGGAAAACAAACTTGACCTAGCATTTCACTTTCCACTAAAAAATCGAAAGCTCAACATGTTAATTGTTTTCTTTTTTTTTTTTTTTTTTATTTTTTAAAACCTGTCCTTGAACTTTAATTGTAATCCCAACTTAATAGATATTATAATTGATAGCATTTCAAAATTAATAATTAGATAAAAACAAACTCTTACATTCTGACAAATTTACTTCCCTATATGTATATTTTATAAAGAAAATCAATAATGGTTAAATATAATATAAGCTTAAAATGTGAATCGATGTAATTGACTGATATGCTTCTCAATCTCACACGCTATGTATAAGCATATTTTTCCAACGTTAAAGATTATTTTAATACATAACGTGTAACTCTAACCGAACGAATAATGTTTAAAAAATACTTAGGTGCATTTTAGATTACACAGACATGTTATAATCGTTTCAAATATGAGGGGAAGGTAATTGGAATTACTTGGCTATATGATATGATATGATATGATATGATATGATATGATATGAATATAATAGAATAGAATAGAATAGGTGTGGCACTGGTCTCTGCTGCTTTCACTCACTGCCCCACTCTTCTATTTAATTATTTTTGTGGGGAATTTAATAATTAAAAAAAAAACAAAAGAAAGAAAAAAAAAAACTAGAAAAGGGAAGTGATGAATGGGAGACACGGTGGCGGTTGGGTATGAGTGGCGGCGGCGCCAGTGGTGGTGTGGAAGAAAAAGTCCATTCTCTCTCCTCCACCTTCCACTTGGCACCTTCACTCATGTAAAGCTAAACTCTGGTCGTCTCTATACTCTCTCTCACATCCACAAATTAATTAAATAAATATTATCATCCAACTAATTCCCTCTCAACTAAAAACTAGGATTACTAATTTACTACCCACCGTAGCCTTGGTTTAGTTTTAACCATACAATTTAGAACAAAACACAACAACGATAACAACAACAACAACATGCGTTTTTAGCTTTTAATTCCCCCACACTACAAACTTAAAAAAAAAAAAAAAAACATTACCCTAAACTTTTTTATAAAAAAAAAGAAAAAAAAAGAAAAAAGAAAAAAGAAAAAGCAAACTCTCGATCTTCTCTCCCCCATTGTGCCTTAATTTTCTCCTCTCCTCTTCCTTCCCATCACTATTTTGTTTTCGTTTTTGTTTATGGCAGCTTTGATTTTGGACCACCAAAAGCCCAACTTGAAGCATTTCTGTAAAATTTGCAAAAAGGGATTTGGTTGTGGCAGAGCCCTTGGTGGTCACATGAGGGCTCACGGCATTGTTTCTGACGACTCACCATCACCTTCCAATATTCTTGACGGCGACGATCCTGATCCCGATCCTGATTTTCCTCATAATCATCATCATCATCATCATTCTTGGGACGACCACCATAATAAACCCATTAACCGCCGTATGTACGCCCTTCGGACTAACCCCAATCGCCTCAAGACATGCCGCGTTTGCCACAATTGCGGCAAGGAGTTCTTCTCTTGGAAATCCTTCCTCGAACACGGCAAATGCACCATCTCCGACGACCCCGACGACTCCATTCTCTCCTCCCCGCCTTACTCCGACGACGACGACGACGACGAAGATGAATGCACCGCCACCCCCCGTAGAGCCTCCGGCAGCAATAATAATAATTGGTCCAAGCGGAAGAGATCGTTGAGAGTGAAGGTCGGCTCCCCAGCTTCCAACGAAGAGGAAGACCTTGCGAATTGCCTGATGATGCTGTCGAATGGGCGGGTGGTGGAGCCGATGTTGATGGAGGGGGACGCAGAGGCAGAGGCGGAGGCAGAGGAATCTTGCGCTTCCGCCAGCAAGGATGATCATCACCTTCTTCTTCAGCAGCAACAGGATCATAACCATCATAGAAATTATAATTACAATAACAATAATAACAACATTAGGAAACCCATAAACTTCATACCCCCAATTTCGTACAGACTTCCGGATACAGAGGAAGAGAACAACAACAACAAGGCGAAAGGAACAGTGGGGGCCGGGAAGGGAATGTTCGAATGCAAAGCGTGTAAGAAAGTATTCAATTCCCATCAAGCTTTGGGTGGCCATCGGGCTAGCCATAAGAAAGTCAAGGGCTGCTTCGCCGCACGCCTCGATCACATGGACCTTGACGCTCGTGAAAACGACGACGTTTATGAGGACTCTCTTTTCCCCACTAAAACCAACCACAATTCCTCCTCCTCTGCCTTCCACTACGAAAACCCCATGGCCTCTGTTTCCAAAAGGAAGACCAAAGTCCATGAATGCTCCATTTGTCACCGAATCTTCTCTTCCGGACAGGCTTTGGGTGGTCACAAGCGTTGCCATTGGATCACCTCCAATGCCGCCGCCGCTGCTGCCGCAGCCGAGGCTCCAAAGTTTCACGACAAAAGGGTCGTGACCCCGGCTCCGGCTAATTTCAATTCAATTACAGCTAATTCACAACTTGTCCTCCCATTGGACCTGAAGTTGGATCTCAACCTCCCCGCTCCCGCCGACGAGGTTCGGAGACCGGCGTTCGAGGTGTCGACGGAGATTCACTTGCAGTCGTGGGCGTGTACAAACGACAAGGCGGAGGAAAATGAATGCGATGAAGAAGAGCAGAAACAGGGGAGGGAGAACAAAATGATGATGAAGAATGAAGAAGAAAACAAGGGAAACAAGAACAGCAACATTGTGAATAATGAGGATGTGGAGGAAGAGGCGGAGAGTAAGGTGAAATTAGCAAAACTTAGTGAGCTAAAGGATATGAACATGAGTGCAGGGAATTCTTCGCCATGGTTGCAGGTGGGAATTGCTTCAACAACTCATGTCGTCACACCTGATCCTTGATATATAATCCTTTTTTTTTTTTTTTTTCTTTTTTTTCCCTTTTTTTTTTCACATTTTTTCATTATAATGTGCATTTTTGTATAACAGTAAATCATACCAAATTTACAACTAGAGGACATCATAAATTAAATGATATTCAAAATTGTTGTGGTCAATTTTATGATTATGCACTTATTTAATTCTCTGATTATTATACTAAATAATACTTGTTGCACTATTCCTCAACTAATAAAAACAAATACTAAGTGTTATTTTAGGGCCTTATGAAAAATATTTGTAAAAACTGAGTAATATTGAAACTATTTATAAAAATAACGTTAATTTTTTTTTTTGTTAAAGACTGTAGTGTTTCAACTTTTATTTAATTCAGTCTCTTATAAAGACTGAACTATACTTTTTAAAATTTTTCCTTTTTAACCAATTAAGAGGCATTTAGTTTAATTTTGTTTATCATTTATAATTTCTTACTTTATTGTTTTTTCATCTCTCTATATATCTTTTTATCTTTTATAAATATTTTGTTTTACATCATTTCTCTAGTTTATCTTTTATACCTTAATTTGAGATTTTTTTTTTCTTTTTTGCAAGTTTTAAAACTTATTATTATTAATGTATATAAGATTTAAATATTATTTTTTTTAGTTTCCAAGTAATATAAGAGATGACATTATTCTAAATTAATTTTTTCAAGATATTTTTTAAATTTATTTATTTTTAATGAAAGATTCATTTTAAACCAAAATACATCCCAAACTTAAAATTTGTAATTGTATCAAAATTTTAAAAATCACACACACACTTTAATTGTATCAATTTTTTTTAGTAATTTTAATTGTTCAGTAGATTCATTTGTACCTGCGCTTTAATTGTTCAGTAGATTCATTTGTACGCGCACGTGCACGTGTACACACATTCTGATACTTGTGTCATTGTAACTATTAGTCTTAATTTTTTAGTCAATAATTGTCGATTTTTTTTTTGTAGGTTTGGCTTCATGTTGTAGGGATAGATGAAAAACCATTTTTCCACCACATTTTTGAAGCATCATTTGTGTTGAATTTGTTATAGCACTTGGTTCTATATGTTCGCAAAAAGTGGAAGATTCCATTCGATTTTGTGATTGAATAATTCTAGCAAAAGGTCCATGCTAGTTGAAAATAATTTGAAAAATGTAGAGTTAATTCAAATGTCAAAAGAATTTGAGGAAATATTATTTGAAAAGTATTAAAAATTTTCAAGACTTTGGTATGGTAGGATAACCTCATTAAGGCCAAATATATCCCACCAATCATCAAACCGTAATGGAAAAATTTGAATATATGTTTTGTCAAATATTATGAACAAGAAATGATTTAAAATATTTAACCAAAACATATTATACCAAGCATTTTGCTAATCAATCTATGAATAAGTTTGTGAAATAAATTGATGAGAAACTATTTTCTCGGTATAAATACTTTGATTCCATTTGGTTGGAGTTAGAACACGAAGAATTCTAACTTTTGAAAAGACAATTATGTTGGGGTCTCTTTGTTTCTATTATGAGTGATTTTTCAATTGAGTTGGTATCGACAACAATAAATTCATAGAATAAACGAGTTTTTTTTTTGGATGATTTGGAATAAAATAGAAATTTGACATAAATATTTTTTGATTGTTTCAAGAATATAATTACAAATTCTAAAAGATACATAACCTCTACATATTCTCTTTTAGAAGAAACTAAGTTTCGAAATAACAATGATCAAGAAGTGATAGCTTCTCATTTCAAAATGATTGACGTACCTCAAAGCGGAATAAAAATACCAACATTAAAAGATATTAAAATTATATAATTACATAATAATTATTCCAATAAAATTTTACATACAATATTAATTGAAAAAGAAATATGTGCTTCTATTCCTAATGCCTTCTAGGAAAGAAAGTAGCACATTGTTAGCATACCATATATTAAAAGTTTTCATGAATAAAGAATTCCTATCAAAGCAAGATGTATACAATGAATCCTGAACTATTAAAACATTATCATAAAGAAATTCACAAAGATTTAGAAAAAAGACTCATACGACCTAGTAAATCACCTTGGAGTTGTGCAACTTTTTATGTTAATAATCAAGCAGAAATTAAATGAGGAGTGTCTCGTCTTGTAATCAATTACAAACAATGCCTTAGTCTTCTCAAAGTTCGATATGAAATTTGGATTTTGGTAAATTCAAATTGCTTATATATATATAAACTTTGAATATTAAAAAAATCCCAAATTAAGGCAAAAAAATACTCTCTTATCTTAATTACTTTTGCAAATATCTCGTCTTAGTTGGAATAAAAGATTAAAAAAATTAGGTAAAAAGTATTTATAAAAGATAAAAAAAATACGGATCCAAGATGGATAAAACATTATTAAAAAAAGAGAGATGAATATAACGTTAAAAAAAATCAAACAAAAAAAACCCTTAATTGTGTTAGGATACCGATTCTTGAATTTTTTACTATCATAACAATAGGTATAATCTTCTGGAAAGAACAAGTGACCGATGAACAACTTCTTTATTAGACGATGGGAATCAAACAAGAATAATCGGTCGCTTATAGTTGATCACTCGTTCGTTTACCAGACGCTAAACGATCGTTTACAATCTCTACACGGTCGCCCAGTATTACTAAATGATCGCTTACTAAATCCTCTGCGATCGCTCACAAACTCCTATATGATCGCTTAGCTATTACTATTACACGACCGCCTACAAGAACCTATATGATCGCCTACCTTTTACTATACGATCGTCTACCAAATGCTACACGATAGCTGAGCTTTACTACACGATCGCCTTATGGACGTAAACGATGAGCGACACGCTGCGATGGCGTCTCCACGACAGCGCTTTTCGAACTCCCACTCTCGAGAGCTTTCCTTCTTCACTACTAAATATTCAGAATTCGCTATCTCTCTTTCCGTTTCCTTCTCCTTTTAAACCTCCATTTCTCCCAACGGAATTGGAAGACATTCTTAACCAACTCAACTGCCTCTCCTCTATTTTTTCTTTCTTGATATTGCCATGTAATTAGGATCCTATCAAATTAGTTTAAAAAAAGAACAAAAATTGAAAGGAAAAGAAAAGTATAGTTCAATCTTTGTAAAAGATTAAATTAAATGTATGTATATATATGTGTGTGTATATATATATATATATATATCAATTCTCTCTCCTAATTGAGCCAATAAAACATCAGATAAAAAAATTAACTTTATTTTTGTAAATAACTTTTTAAAGAAAATTTTCACAAATAGAAAAATGTGAAACTATTTAAAGAAATAGTAAAAAAAAAAAAAAAGAAAAAAGAAAAAAAGAAATGAAAGAAAAACATTGATAGACACTGATAGACTTCTATCGACGTCTATCACATAGTATCAATAATAGACTTTTAATAGTTTCTATTACTGATAGACACTAATAGATTTCTATCGACCACTATCAAAGAAGATTAAATTTCGTTATTTTGTGTAAATAATTTATCTTTTTTTTTTTTTTTGAAAATTCCCTAATTTCTACACTAAGACATAATTTAGTATATATCTGGCTTTAGTTTAAATTAGCGAGTCTAGAAAATGTCTTGTTGTGCTTTATTTTTTGTTAAAATTTATAGTGGAAAATCAAAAGTTGATATCAATCACAACACTTGTAATAACCCGACTTCTAAGGACAACTAAAAAGGGGTCGTTACTGCATGCATGCATAAATGTTCACATTGAGGGAAGAAAAAAAAAAGGATATTGGATTGCTTAAGTGTATAAAGAAACTATTTAGACTTTAACTCAAGATTTCAAATTGTTTGAACAAGGGTACCCTTTAAACATGAAAATAAAAGTTTAAATAAAAAACGGAGGAAAATATTAACTGAAAAAGAAATCTCTAACCCCTAGACCCAAGGTTTGTGAAAAGAAAACTATATAAAAAAAAAAAAGAAACATGAGAAGACGTATAAGTTCAAATGCGGAAGTGTTTCTAATTTCTTTGGTACTGTCACAGATTCCTCTTGCCAGTCGTCCGAGTATCCTTGTCCTTACCTGAAAAACATATAAAGATAAAGGATGAGTATAAAATACTTAGTAAGTGATCCTATTACCGAGATTAGGCTATGCATTCACAAGTAGAGAATGTTTGGGCAAGTGGGTCAAATAACTATAGCTGTTTCTAGAAAAAAAAAAAAAACAAACCAAGTGATAACTTATCTTGCCTTAACTTGCATGTCTAGTGGTCATGGCATACTGATGACGAAAAATTAGATGTCAATTACTTGACAACTAAAAACCCCTTGGACGCAATATGCGATGCATGTTCTTAAGGTATGCGTTGGTAGTCATGCGTTGGAATGACTATGCGTTAATAAATGTATGTGATGACCATGCATCCTGTCACAAATTTTCTTGCACTCACGCCAAGTATAATGCGAACACAAGTTTCTCGGGTGATCCGAGGTCGAACTCAGGGATTTGTAGCAAAATGAATGTGGTAATGTGCATGCGGCGGTTGAATAAAAGAATGGATGGGAAGGATTATAAGGTAACACTACTCTTACTCCTAGCTAACACACAACACAATGAGAATATCCATGAGAGGTAGAGACACGACAACTCTTAACATGAAACAAATTAATGGGAAAATAGATAAAATGCGGAGATATTTTCATTGCAGTACTTAAGAGTGACCGCAAGGGCAACCTTACTCAACGCAAGCCATGCGATCATGTTACACACACTTGAGCCTAACTCTATGACCTATGCGGTGGATATGCATAAGTGTCGAGATGACCGCATATGACCACCATATCCTACTTCTTGGATGCCTACAATATCCTATCCGTAGGGTGCATACGCTATGTGACAGTAAACAGAGCTTATCTCTAAGTTCCCCATTCTTGTCTATGTGTTCCAATCCGCTCCCTCGAGTCTTAGATTTGGATTTTAGACTACTCTCTCAAGTATGCCTAAATGAGGAATGATGCGCTCATAGATAAGATAACTGCACGAACTTTGCTGACATAAGATTATTCCTATCTCTAGTGAACAATGCATACATTGCTTAATGCGACCAACCACTTACCCTTCTGGGTAGTTGGTTGTTGTTGAATTTACTTATAGACAAGCATTGCGTTGGCCTATAGACAGGCATTGCTACAGCTTCACACTAAGCAAATAAAGTTACTCACACACTCACGCAATGCACACCTCTTGGTGGTTTGCTACATGCTTCATATCCCTAATCCACATGATTAAGTATGTGATACTCAAGCAATTTCACTAAGTAATGCGATGAAGGTTAAAGATGCTCAGTAAAGAAGATGAAGATGGAATCAAAGGAAACATAGAAATGTATTGAAAACAAAATGTATTAATTCCTTAATCACAAAATGTCATACAATATAATACAGGAAAAGAAAGGAAAATGAAATGACCGGCTGGAAGCAAAGACTTACTTCCAGCGAATGTGCGTCAAGGCTGCCGGTGGTGCCATAGATGGGCGGTGGAGCTAACTCTCTCGAGATCTAGCTCCGGTTGTTACTCGGAATGGATGAAGGAGGTGAAGAACTCTCAAGTGTCTTCCCACGCATTTTTCTGGATCACAAGGATCCGCCCTAGGCGAACCTCAGGCAAAAACCTTGGATAACTTGAATTTCTGCTCATCGGCTTCTTTATATAGAGCTTGGATCGCCAACAGCATTAATGGACTGCTTTGATTCTGAC
Source organism: Benincasa hispida (assembly GCF_027475165.1). Taxonomy (NCBI): domain Eukaryota; kingdom Viridiplantae; phylum Streptophyta; class Magnoliopsida; order Cucurbitales; family Cucurbitaceae; genus Benincasa; species Benincasa hispida. Next base: position 11,758,839 of record NC_143478.1, read on the forward strand.
ATTGGACATGTTTAGTCCTTTCTGAACCTCCGCTGCCAACGGCGTGGTAGGTGAAATGTCAACATCATCTTTTGATTTTCTCGAGGTAGATGTGTTGATGCGTTTATTCCACCAACCTTGCGTTGACCCATTTACCATGCGTTATCGCGTAGCTGCAATCATGTAGTGACCACATTCACTTAATACTGCAACTTTACATGATGACAGTAATCACTTGATGAGCACAACTCCCATGCAATGGACGCATGCGGCTGATTACCGCAACATCCATGCGTTGATCGGTTCGCCTTTGCGATGGAAAGTTTCTCCGCATGCGATCGTCTTTGTAGTGGTCCGGTTTTCGCGTTTGCGTCCACTTCCTGCGTTAGCTACAAAAATAGAACATTGAATGCATAATAACACATATTATTGGGTTTATGCTGAACACCGCAAGCTCAATTTCTCGTGAATTTCTAACATAATTGTCGTATATTCTGCTTAACAGCCCTCATAATTGTAAGTAAAAGACCTAAGATGACATGCATTTCTACATGTCATCACACCCCCAAAATTAAAATCATACTTGTCCTCAAGCATGCGTTATACTCAAGAAATTCTAACTCATCTTCTTGCTTTCCTTTGCGATGACCAGCTTCTCAAAATATAATTTGCACACACCTCTGACCATCACCACAATGCTCTCTACCACTTTGGTTGCTTCTTCAAAAAGATCTTTTCTTGGTTTATATCCGGCAACCCTTCACTCAAAAACGTTTTACTCATTCACCACAACTTTGTGTTTAGCTTTTGAGAATGCATTAGTTCAAAACAGTTCAAAAATTTGCGATGACTTATTCAAATGCAGCGTTGAACCTGGTTACGCCCTTCGTTTTGGCTTACCTCCACGTGTGTCATGCGGGTTCTAACTTTGGTTGCTTTCCATATTCAACTCAATTCTTGTCTCGCTTGATTTGGCTTGTGCCAGACAGAGAAGTTGCGCTTATGCGTTGATCCTAGCGACTTACCTTCGTTTTGGCTTGCCTATACGCATGTCATGCGGACATCCAACTACGTGTAAGTGCCTTTCACAACTTAACTATTATCAACATGAGTTTCCCTATTGCGTTGACAGTGGAGTTATTATTCTAAAAAATTCTCTTCACTTTTTTTTTTTCAAATGATCGCAAAGCAATGAACGCAATTCTTCAAGACTGCTGCCACCCCCAAACTTAGAGGTTGGTAGTGTTCTCACTGCAAAGCTAAAAACAAAATCAACAGGAATGCGGTAATAAATGTTTGAACAAAGATTTGCACAAAATAAAACTTAAGATTTTCAAAATTTGAAGAAGTTAATAAAAGTAAAGAACGCCTTGCGTTGATTAATTAGAAGATGCTGTGAATTATACGTACCATCATAGAAACACCGCAAAGCAACGCAATCGGGAAAGAAAGAATTTCAAAAGGATAATTCATAAAGGATAACAAGAAAAGACCTTAGGCGGAACAACGCATGCGATTATGCGTTGGAATCCACGCGATCGAAGCCATGCGTTGAAGGATGAAAGGAATTCTTCTGTCGTACTGTGTACTGAGGAGACTTATTGTCGCACCTACAAGAGCAAACGTACCACAACCAAGGAAGCAGCCATATGTCCAAAATAACAATAAAAATAAAAATAACCTAAACTAAGAAAGCAAGTTAAAGATAAAGTAGAAGACGTCCCTGGAAAAGTAGGAGTGTTGTCAACACAAGAAGTCTTCCATGCAGGAGATTGCTCTCAACTGCTTGGGTCAAGGACTTGCCCTGACCATTGGAACTTTCGGCAATTGTTAGGCGCATGTTGGCCACCATATGCTTAGAATCACCTTAAGCTCTTGTGACTGATTACCCTTCTACCTTAGGGTCAATACTGGCTTTCAATACATCGCCTACATTTCAATATTGTTTGCAACCTGGTCGCCAAGATAAAAAGGTTGCTTGCAGAGACATAAAACTCAACAAACAATTAGCTGCCAAGTCCCAGGTAACGGCGCCAAAAACTTGATGACGGAAAATTAGATGTCAATTACTCGACAACTAAAAACCCCTTGGACGCAATATGCGATGCATGTTCTTAAGGTATGCATTGGTAGTTATGCGTCGATGGTCATGCATTGGAATGACTATGCGTTAATAAATGCATGCGATGACCATGCGTTCTGTCATAATTTTTTTTGCGCTCATGCCAAGTATAATTCGAACGCAAGTTTCTCGCGTAATCCGAGGTCGAACTCAAGGACTTGTAGCAAAATGAATGAGGTAATGTGCATGCGGCGGTTGCATAAAAGAATGGATGAGAAGGTTTCTAAGCTAACACTACTCCTACTTCTAGCTAACAGACAACGCAATGAGAATATGCATGAGAGGTAGAGACACAACAACTCTTTACATGAAACAAATGAATGAGAAAATAGATAAAATACGGAGATGTTTTCATTGCATTACTTAAGAGTGACCGCAAGGGCAACCTTAGTCGACGCAACCCATGCGATCATGCTACACACACTTGAGCTTAACTCTAGGACGTATGTGGTGGATATGCATAAGTGTTGAGATGACCGCATACAACCACCATATCTTACTTCCTGGACGTATGCAATATCCTATCCGTAGGGTGCATACGTTGTGTGACAGCAAATATAGCTTATCTCTAAATTCCCCATTTTTGTCTATGCGTTCCAATCCACACTCTAGAGTCTTAGATTTGGATTTTAGACTACTCTCTCAAGTATGCCTAAATGAGGAATGATGCGCTCATAGACAACGTAACCGCATGAACTTTGCTGACATAAGATTATTTCTATCTCTAGTGAACAATGCATACATTGCTTAATGTGACCAACCACTTACCCTTCTGGGCAGTTGGTTGTTGCTGACTTTACTCATAGACAAGCATTGCGTTGGCCTATAGACAGGCGTTACTACAGCTTCACACTAAGCAAATAAGGTTACTCACACACTTACGCAACGAACACCTCTAGGTGGTTGTCTACATGCTTCATATCCCTAATCCACATGACTAAGTATGCGATACTCAAGCAATCTCACTAAGTAATGCGATGAAGGTTAAAAATGCTAAATAAAGCAGATGGAGATGGAATCGAAGGAAACATAGAAATATATTGAAAACAAAATGTATTAATTCCTTAATCACAAAATGTCATACAATAAAATACAGGAAAATAAAGGAAAATGAAATGACCGGCTGGAAGCAAAGACTTGCTTCCATTGCTTCCAGCAGATGTGCATTAAGGCTACCGGTGGTGCCATGGATGGGTGGTGGAGTTGACTCTCTCGAGATCTAGCTCCAGTCGAAGGCTCTGGTCGTTACTCGGAATGGATGAAGGAGGTGGTTCCTTAAGCGTCTTCCTATGCATTTGTTTCGATCATAAGGATCCACCCTAGGCGAACCTCAGGCGAAAATCTTGGATAACTTGAATTTCTGCTCATCGGCTTCTTTATATAGAGCCTGGATCGCCGACAGCATTAATGGACTGTTTTGATTCTGACATTCGGCGCATTTAGTCCTTTCTGAACCTCCGCTGCCAACGATGTGGTAGGTGAAATGTCAACATCATCTTTTGATTTTCTCGAGGTAGATTTGTTGATGCGTTTATTCCACCAACCTTGCATTGATTCCTTTACCATGTGTTATTGTGTAGCTGCAATCATGTAGTGACCGTATTCACTTAATACTGCAACTTTACATGATGACCACAATCGCTTGACGAGCGCAACTCCCATGCGATGGACACATGTGGCTGATTACCGCAACATCCATGTATTGATCGAACGCATTCGCCTTTTCGATGGAGAGTTTCTCCACATTCGGTCGTCTATGCGGTGGTCCGGTTTCCGTGTGTGTGTCTACTTCCTGTGTTAGCTACAAAAATAGAACATTGAACATATAATAACACATATTATTGGGTTAGCTGAGATTCTTAATGCCGAACACCGCAAGCTCAATTTCTCGTGAATTTCTAACATAATTGCCGCATATTCTGCTTAACAGCCCTCATAATTCTAAGTAAAAGGCCTAAGATGACATGCATTTAGAAAACTATATAAAAAAAGAAATCTCTAACCCCTAGAACCAAGGTTTGTTAAAAGAAAACTATAAAAAAAAAAAAAAGAAACATGAGAAGGCATATAAGTTCAAATGTGGAAGCGTTCCTAGTTCCTTTGGCACTCTCACGGATTCCTCTTGCCAGTCGTCCGAGTATCCTTGTTCTTATCTGAAAAATATATAAAGATAAAGGATGAGTATAAAATACTCAGTAAGTGATCCTATTACCGGGATCAGGCTATGCATCCACAAGCAGAGAATGTTTGGACCAGTGGGTCAAAGAACTATAACTGTTTCTAGAAAAAAAACAAACCAAGGGATAACTTATCTTACCTTGATTCGCATGTCTAGTGGCCTGATGACACACCGTCAAAACATAGAAATAAACATGAAAGTGGACCTGTTGGTTCACAGAATCGTAACATGCAAATGAACCCGTTGGATCTGAAGGCACACTGTCAAGACATGAAATTAGACTCGCCGGTCCCCTGAAATAAAACATGCATCAAGGCAAGATGATAAACTGCCCCTGCTGATCTAATCATACATCACATACATAATTCCAGTATTGTTCCCGCCGCACAGATCATAGCATAACATGGAAGTTCAAACATGCTCATAATACCTATAACTGTCATGCAACAAATGTATCACAAAGACAAAATCATGCTTCTAAAGTTCATTAATCAACTTTATAAATCTAATCTAGGCTGCCTGGCATGAAAGCACCGGTAATAATACCACTTACCTTAAATAGGTTACAAAAGTCCACGCAAAATCTTCTTTAAGAACCCTTAGATAAAACTCGAACCAGTCCTATGACATTAACCACAAGTTTAGTTTAGCAACTATGACCTAAAAAGTGAGTCCAAGATTAAATAAATCCTTGGGGTCTAAGTCCAAGGGATAACCTACCACAACTTATACAAAACTTACCTAACTCTTCCTTCGAAAAGAATGGTCTCTACTTCGATGAACGGTGCCTCAGAAATTCCCAAATCTTGAATCTATGTTTCAAACCAAGGAGAGGTTACTAATTTAACCCAAAATCAATTGGGTGAATTACACTCCCCAAAATCCAAAGAAAATAAATCTTACCTAAGATTTTTCAAGATTCCTGCAAGAATCTGGGTAGTGGCGGCAGACTGATCGACGACTGACGGCGTTGAGCGACTTACCACTAATGGAGGTTGACGGACAGGATAGAGATCGACACTAGGCATGGCGAGCGATGACACGCCGGTTTGTGGCTGGGTGCGACGACAGAAGCAAATGGTTGGGCTTCGCAAGGACATAAGCAAATGGTCTATAAGTATATGGATGAAATTGAGTATCTCATCCTGGTAACATTATTTGATGCTGCCTATTTTGTATAGGTACTACAAATGATGTGATCCACAGATCATTCATGTAGAGACATGTGAGTGGGGGTATCTTATGCAATGAGTTTGCATATAGACTGACCACGAAATAGTCACTTTTTCTTTATAACAACCATTTATTGTTAAAACTGACTATTTCATACTTAAGTAACCTAGGATAACTCGATCTTAATCCTTAGCTAGCTATGAACTCCTGTTTATTCGAGACTATCCTTTGATCTGCATGAGTGAGAGTAGTCTAACAGCACTACTCAATAAGCCTTCCATTTTGAGGATAAGACTGGATGGATACCTGGGGACATAGCTCTGCAAGATGGAATTCATTTATACCCATTTTAGGGTTAGCAGATAGATTGTTCTCTTAAGTGCTATTTCCAAGTCTTGAACAATCGGGGTCCCGCCTTCTCATGATAGAGAAGGACATGATTCATAAGTAGAATTATGAATACAAAAAAAAAAGAAAAATTATAGTTCATTAGAGGGTTAGGGAACTTAAGGAACAAGATGTATTTATAGGGGTAAAACGCTAATTTTGACCCGGCTGTAATCCAGCTGTAATTACGAACAACCTATGAAGGATCGACTTACTGATTATGGTTTATATGGACATAAATATATCTACAGTGAGGAGAGTGCAACTATCAAGCTATAGTGGTATGTTTTGATAGTTAACAAATAGTAATTAATTCGATTTAAGAGTTTTATGAATTAATTACAGATCGTTGGAGCTCATGATTTGTAGGTCCATTAGGTCCCTCTACTAGCTCATTAAATTGGAATAACAAATTGAGTATTGATGTATGAAATTAGGGTTATGAATTTGAAATGTTCAAATTTAATTTTAGGGGTTTCGATTGATTGTATATGATATAATTATAAACGTTTAATTTAATTGAAATTAAACGAAATTGGAAAATCAATTAATATTTAAATTATGATTTAAATATAAAATTGATTTATTGGTGATATTGATATTTTATTAGTTTAATAATTAGATATTTAATTAATATTTTTTAATTAAAAATCAATTAAAAATAGTTTTATTTAATTAATTATTTTTGAATTAATTTTATAAAACTAATTTAAAAAATAAAAATAAAAAAGAAAATGATTTTTGAAATCATTTTACGTTAGTGGGTTTTTCCAATTTTTGGGAAAAATCCACTAACCACATTTGATGGATTATCACCAAATTTCATTTCTTTGTGTGATGATCTTTAAGCTAGAACTACCCTTCATGCAACCCTGTATATTTGCATGAATTCTACCTATATATAGAAGCTCCATGCATGAAGAACAGATAAGCAATTTGAGTTATACTTACTGAAGTGATAACCTGAAAACCCTACAGACCCTTCACTTGTTCTTCATCAACTTGGTTTAGTATTTCCACCACACGTTTCAGCTTGAGCATAGTAGAAAAGATTTCGGTGGTAGTCCTCTCGGTATTTCAAGCTCTATCTTGGTGGATCTCAACCAAATTTGTGAAGAATATCTTCAAAGGTAAGATATGCTTCAAACCCTCTTTTGTATATCATATGAATAGCATGATTAAAACTCAAATTAAATGTAGTTCAAGTGCTTATTGATTCTGTAGTCTTCCGTTGCATGATATTTCATTCCTTCAAAAAAGGGAGTGGAGAAAAAAACAATCTCCTAGTCCTAGCTAAACTAGGATGGGGACAGAGAAGTATGTTTGACCACACTTCATTCATATATATAAGGTGTTCAAATAACCCGATAACCCGAACAATCTGGACTATCCAATTCAAAATGTAAGGGTTGGGTTGGGTTGAGTTAGTTTTGTTTTGGGTTGGATTGGGTTGAATTTTTCAATTTTTATTAGGTTGGATTAGGTTGTGGGTTGGCTAAAAAAAATTTGGGTTGACCAAACCCAACCCGAATTATATATATATATAAGTATGTATTCCTCTTTGTTCAAAGTTTGATTACTTTGTATGATTAATTTTTGAATTTCTTATAATTTTCTTTTAAAATGGTTATATATTTGTCTTTGTTTAAAGTTTGCAATAAATATCATAGATATTTGATATTTAGCATTTGAATTTTATGAGATTTTAGTTATTAGTTAGATATTGTATAATAAATTACATATTTTTCATTAAAAATAAAAAATAAGTTATAACCCGACAACCCAACCTAACCCGACCCGACCCATTTACACCCCTACATGTATGTCTCCAAGTATATATTCTCCCATTCACTACAACAAGACATACACCCATGACACATGAACAGTAGCATATTTATAAAATACCATTTCATGTGTTTTTTTCCTTTCTCATCCGCCTTCACAACCAACCGTTAACAGGAATATCGACACCATATCTTCAGTTTGCTCTTCTTCAATCAATGGTATCATATTTTTCTTTTAACATTTTCTCATGTTCCAAAAATCGACATATATATTTTGGTGGTTGTACTTTTCCCCATCTTTGCAGCTTCTTTTCTTTTTCCTTCTCTTGGTTTTCATGTGGAACGTTTAAAAGATGGTCCTGGAATTGTTTGAACAGAGAACTAAATGGGTGATGCACAATTCTTTGTTTAAAGCTTACACCTTTCTCATCTTATTTTTTCTTCAAGGTGCTCGGGGATTTTCATTGATTTTGGGTGCATTTCTTTGCTTTGGGTTGAATTTCCACATAAAACATCAATATGAACAACTTGGACAGTTGGAGATTTTATATTAGTCATATTTTCTGTTTATTTTCCTTTCTTGTAAAAATGGCTCTTAAGCACTCTGCATTACATGTATATATACTAAACCCTATTATTGTGACAAAGGGAATAATGTTTTTAGCTTTACAATAAACTTGAGTTCTTAAATTTGTTGAGCAACACTGTAGAGTTTCTAATTTTGTTGGCCTATTGTGATTCTTTTAAACACTGGATTTTGATTTCTGTATATGCATTCAAAATTTTATACTTTTGGATTAAACATTACAAAGAAATAACATATATTTGACTTTGATGTTTAGCTCAGTCGCCCTATTATTTGGTTGGTAAATCAAGAAGGTACATCTAGTATAGAAAAGAATCTAGACCATACTAATAGCAATTAAAAGATAAATATTTATAAGTCAGAATATTTCAGAACTAAGATTTAAGGTTCTTGTCAAGTTAAGAACATCTCTTTTATAAGTATGAAGAATGTTTTGTGCTATATATTATGAGTATTATTTTTTGATTATGTGACATGGATGAAAGTTTTTTTTTGGGTTAGTAAACAAAAAATGTAATGATTTAAATCTTGTCAGCGTTAATCCAACTGGATGCATCATCTTCTTTTCCAATCCAATTCATAAGAATTAGGGATGTGGAGTGAGTCACCCAAGGTTTATTGGATAATGTCAACCATACAAGCCAATATATCAATTCTTTGAGGGGCATATATTGAACTGTTCACTTGGTTTATTTCTTTATGAAATGCAATATTTTTGCTCAGTGACATTTGCCAATAATTAAATTGTAAAACTTTAGAGAGAAGTTTCATGCAAGCAATTCAAGAAGTAGAGAACAAGAATCATGGTGGGATCTCCATGAACTTTTCTATCCTTTTATAAGCATACTTTTTATTTGAGAATTGAGTTAATATATCATTGACTTTGTTAGGTTTCTTGAGATATTTTTTGAACTTGTGTCTGTGAATTCAAAATTTAAATTTTAACAACTTTTCTAATCATTTCGTAAGCATACATTTTATTTTAGAATTATATTTAAAGTAGAGTTTTATTTTGAAGGTCTTCTCTTGATAGGGAAGCATACTTGAAATGGATGGTACAATAGGAACTAATTATACAACAGATGAGATATAAATTTTATTCGTTTATTTAAGTTATCGGTTACATCTATATGCCCTTTCAAGTTTATTTCTATATTTTAAGGTGATATTGTTATAAGTATGGGCATACAAAATTCAATTTTTTGTTAGACTGGAATAATCTTGTTTGCTCTTTCCAGAAGTGAATTAGGATTATCTTATGGTGGAAAAAGTATGACTATATGTTATTTTTATTTTCTTTCTGTTCTTCAAATACATTGTGTATATGTTTTGTTTTTCTATTCTTCTGTGATTTTTTTTTTGGGTGGCTACAAGAATGCAAAGTAGTCTTTTTGCCTTTTTTTTTCCAGAAAAGCAAACAGGTTTGCTTCATGCTTTGGTGGTTTGTGTAAATACTTTATACTTTGTGCAATCTCATTTTATATATGAATCATTTATTTTTAAAATTTCTATTTTATACTTAAGCAAATATATCTTCTTTGCAAGCTTTCTGAAAGTAAGCTTATGACACTCCAATTGATAATTAGACATCTAGTTCTTGTAGTAAATTGTTGGTAAATCCTTTTGAACACCTCTCAATTAGCATTCGGTTTTAAGCTTTAATCCTTGTTATTACTATTTAGGAGACGTTTGGATTTTTTTAGTATCACATCAAGTAAGTATAATTCTACCTTGGATTTGTTTAGTTTATATTTGTATGTGTTGGATTTTCTACCGGGAATGTCCTAGAACTCGCAGTTCGTAAATTTTGTATTAGACATTTTATTTATCAATAAAATATTATTGAGTATCCTATTAATAAAGTTTTTGATTTTGCATTCTATTATGAAAATTCAATAAACATATCTATGGCTATAGGATGAATACTTTAACTTTATATGGTGATATAAATAGGATCAAGTTAATAATATATAGCTTAAATGGTCTATAAGTATATGGATGAAATTTGGTATCCCGTCCTGGTAACACTATTGGATGCAGCTCATTTCGTATATTGATACAAATGATGTGATCCATAAATCATTCATGTAGAGACATGTGAGTGGGGACAATGAGTTTGCATAATACTGGACCTCGAAGTTGTAACGACCCAACCCCCTAGGACTTAAGTTAGGCCGTTACTAAATACATGCATGCATCGAACTCAAAACGACACTCGGTTATGGTGAAATAAATGCTAATTAAATAAAGTAAGTTCAAAAGACTTTCATTAAATTCAAATACTAAAATAATAGTAAGGTACCCATAATTCATGAAGGATAATAAAGAAGTCTGAAAAAAAATTCTTAAAAATAAGTTTTAAACATCAAAACTAAAAGTTAAGAGAAATATGAAAAGAACTCTAAATTTCATGATGCGGAAGTGTAAAAACTAGTCTCAGTGGCTCGAACACGAATTCCGCTTGTCCATCGCCAGTGCATCTCTACCCTTACCTGAAACAACAACATGAGAAATAATGAGTATAAAATACTCAGTAAATAATCCCACTATTGGGGTCAGGCTGGGCATCTATGTTCTCTAGATAACATATAACTGCTCTAGTCCTCATGGGACACATATGCACATGAAATAAAAAGGAGATTGAGTCCTATCCTACTGTAGTTAAGTCTGCCCACTACCTCGGTGAATCTTGAAGGAGACACAAACTGGTGAATCCCGAAGGAAGCACAAACTGGTAAATCTCAAAGGAAACATAAACTGGTGAATCCCGAAGGAAACACAAACTGGTGAATTCCGAAGGAAATACAAAATCTAATGGGCATCTAACTAATCAGTAAGAACATTTGCACAGTTTCAACATCATAATCATCACTGTACGAATCTATGACATACATATAAACCTCAACATCATGGCTCTACAACATATACATATACCTCAACTCATGGTTTTACAACATACATGTATACCTCAACATCATCAGATCAAATACAACCATGGAAGCACATACCATCTCATAGTAGCATTCAAGTGTCTATGTGCATAAATAAATAATTCGGATCTCATAACAGAACATACTTTAATCATATTATACTATCAATCTTTCATGCTGTCATTCTGCCATAACCTTCATTTAACATGCTAGCATACATCTAATGCCTGGCCCGTGGGCAGTTCCAGTAGTAAGATTACTTATCTTGATATTAGGTCAAACCAAAAAGCAATTGAATCTTTGTGAAATTCTTGAATCCTTAAGCAAGCCTAAACATAAACCAAGCTTTAAAATTAATAGTTAAGGCAAAATTCCAAACACCCAAATATTACAAAATATTTCCAGATAACCTTACTTAAGGTGTGGTCCAATTCAAATTCACCTTCCAAGCCTCCAATTTTAAGTCCAAATAATTAGCAAACCAAACTCTTCTTCATCTTGAATGAAATTCTTGAATCAACCCCCTAATCATAATTTGAAATTAGGCTTACATGATTAAAGCTTGAATCAAATACATACTTCACTACCAATGTCTCAAATAAATTATCCATATGTAGCTTTGTAAAAAAAATCACTTCCAAATGACTTTACCAAAATTTCTCAACAACCAAAATTAATCCACAAGAGGGTCATCAAAGCATAAAACTTAACAAAACTTGCTAAAACAAACTCCAACTTCACTGAACAGCACCTTAATACCTTCACAAACTTGAATCCAAAGTTGAAACACAATGGGTATCAACCAATTGATGCCAAAAGTAAATGAGTATTCAAGAATCAACCGAAAACAAACCCAAACGGCAGAAATCTTACTCAAATCAATAGATCCAGTGACGGCAAAAGCGAATGATGAGCAGGATAGAGGTCATGAAGAAGAAACTGACGCGGCGGCTTTGGGCGGCGTCGGATGGGCTCACGAACGTGAGGAAGAAAAGGGGAGGGGTTTGGTTTTTATTTTTTTTTTTTAAAAAAATAACAATAATAATAATAAAACAAAAAAGAAAGTAAATATAATTACATTTAATTCCTTATCCATTTCAAAAGAAAATTAATTCCTGCCATTAATTTTCCATTTGAATTTGAATAATTTCACGCCAACAATTAAATTCCCGCACTTATACTTGAAGTCCAAAATTTCAAAAATGCCCTCCAACTAATAACAATTACTGAAATTCCAAATAATAAAGTTACTGAAATTACATTATTACTAAAAAAAATGTGCGTGGTGTTACATTCTTCCCTCCTAAAAAAACTTTCATCCTCGAAAGTTCATTCTTGAAAACAAAAAAACTCCGGGAGTGTTACAGAAGTAGTCACTTTTCTTTATAATGACTGTTTATTGTTAAAACTGACTATTTCAAACTAAAATGACATAGGATACACGATCTTAATCCTGAGCTAACTATGAACTCTTGTTTATTTCAGGATTATCTTTTGATCTGCATATATGAGAGTAGTCCAACAACACTGCTCAATAAGCCTTCCATTTTGGGTTAAGACTGAGTAAATATTTGGGGACATAGCTATGCAAGATGAAATTCACTCCTACCCGACTTAGGGTTAGCAGATAGGTTGTTCTCTTAAGCGCTGATGCATAGTCTTGAACATCGGGACCCCACCCTCTCTTGATAGAGAGGGATATGATTTATAAATGGTATTACAAATCAGTTGTTCAATAGAGGGTCAGTGGGAGCTTAAGGTGTAGGATATATTTACGGGGGTAAAACGGTAATTTTGACCCAGTTATAAATACGAACAACCTGTGAAGGATCGACTTACTGATTATGGTCGAAATGAACAAAAATATATCTAAAGTGAGGAGAGTGCAACTATCGAGCTATAGTGGCGTGCCTTGATAGTTAACGAATAGTAATTAATACGGTTTAAAGAGTTTAACGGATTAATTACAAATCATTGGAGTTCATGATCTATAGGTCTATTAGGTCCCTCTATTGGCTCATAAATTGGAAAAACAAATTGAGTATTAAATTGAATGGATTTTGGAATGAAGGTTATGAATTTGAAATGTTCAAATTCAATTATTAGGGTTTTCAATTTATTGTATTTGATACAATTATAAAACGTTTAATTTAAATGAAATTAAAAGAAATTGGAGAATCAATTAACATTAAAATTTTGATTTAAATATTAATTATATGAAATTGAATCATATTAGTGGAATTGATTTTATTAATTTAATATTAAGATATTAAATTAATATTTTAATTAAAATTAAAAATTAGTTTTATTTAAAATTAATTATTTTGAATTAATTTTGTAAAACTAAATATTTAAATAAAATAAGTTTATTTAAATGTAAAATCAATTTTAACCATTTTGATTCAAAGAATGATAAAATAGGATTTTGGAAAAATCCACCCTGTGATTAAATGGTTAATCACCATTCCACTTGAGATTCATTAAATTGGTGCAACTGGAGCTGGCCTCCATATAAACACTATCTCCATGCAATTTTCAGCTTATAAATTGAAGCTCTAGGTTGAGAATTTGAGGGAGATGCTGTGTTTTTAGAACCAAAAAACTGCTGTTGTAAAAACCTACAAAATCCACTTAAGTTCATCCCAAATTAAACTTAATTTGAGTGTTTACACCACATATTCCTTATTGAGCCTTGTAGAGAAGATCTTGGTGATGGTCCTGTTGAAGTTTCAAGCTCAATCTTGAAGTGATTCTGCTGAATTCGTGGATTAAGTCTTCAAAGGTAATGTTTGCTTCAAACCCTCTTTGAACTTCTTTTGAATAACATGTTTAAAACTCAAATTAAGAGTAGTCAGAGTGTTTATTGATTCTGATTTATTTTGCTGCATGTTAGATTATTCCTTTATTTTTATAGTGAAAGAAAGTGAGGCATTTGTATATTAAACACAAATAAATGAATTTAAAGAGTTATGTTTGATTTTTATCAAGTACCAATTCAATTGAGTTAAATTTGACAAATATTTTGATTCTTGTATTTGTTTGATTTATTTTGTATTTTAGACAGTTTCTAAGTTGTTAGCTTATAAATATCAACTTGTTTTTTCATTTGTTGCATCCCATTCCAAATTGAAGAATTATCTCATTTATTTCTTTCTTTATTTTGTTCTTAACTTGAGTTGAGAGGAAAAATCCAAGAGTTCTGTGTAAACTCTCTCCTTTTTTCTTTCTCTTCTTAAAATTATTTGACAATTTATAAGTTGAAATTGAACTTGTGAATTTGAGATTAGGTTTAATTTGGAACATTTGATTAAAAAAATATATTTTAAAATAAAAAAAAAGAAGAATTGAATCGATGTTTTCTTCCCCGAGAAGGAAATGTGTATGGTCCAATGAATAATTTGATGGTAATAGGACATTTTTAACTGAAGGAGGTATGCTCGGGACAAGTCAATGTTAAGGTCAACGTCAATATAAAAGTCAACATCTTCGAAAATAGTGAATTTTGAGGTTCCAATAGTAATTTTGGGATGCTTAAGACTTGTTAGGCTGAGAATGTGCTGGATTTGAAAAGAAGAACCCAAGGAGGAGGTGTAGACCCGAGAGAGAGAAAAGGGAGTTGAAGGGTTTGAAAAAATTTAAGTTTTTCCTATCAAATTCTTCCATTGGATCAGCAAGCGGTGCAAGATTAGTCAAGGGACGTGGTTCACTTGAGCAGGAGCTAGCAATCGGGCAGAGAGGCTAGAATTTTTGGGATTTTGTGGATTGGTCGATTTAAAAAGGGGAGAAGGAAGGAATCGAGTTAAATGTGTATTGAGGATGTTTTGTGAAGGTAAACTAAGCTAAATTGAAGTGGAATTGAAGAGGAAGATCTTAGGAGGTCTGCACGTGAAAATCCTGGCTGGAGAAGCAAGGAAAAAGAAGAACTCAAGGCTGCTGGAGTTGTAGTCTAAAAACCTGTCGGAAAACAACGGCCGAATGGAGGTCAAGGCTGAAGGTTGAAGATGAAGTCTGTCATGGATTGTCTGCCATTAAAGGATAAAATTTTCAATTTTAAGTTAAGGTGTTCCTAAGCGTTATTTATGATCCAATTAGTATTATTATGATACTTTAATCATAAAATTAGAGTAATTTGAAATAATTAAGGGACTCATTTTAAAATAAAGCACTAAAATTTGAATGAAATTAGGGTTAATAGAAAAAATGGATGAAATTGGTTATTCGTCGAGGGTATTTATGGGATATTTGAATTATGGTCGATATGAGCATAACTAGGGAATTGTCAATTAAATTTCAGGATAATCAAGAATCTCACAAAAGAAAATTTCTATTTTAACAATGTTTAAAAGTATTTGATGAAATAAACTATGTTTTTTAGATACTGAAGGTTGTTTCAAAGATGTTATTAATAAATATGATTTTATCATCATGCATTGAATTATAGGTTTAATTATAAACTCTTGTTTTGATTATTCATGCGATATTTTGAAAAGTAACAATTTGACAAAAAGGTTTTTAAACCATTGGATCTAGTACCCGAGATGAGATACTTGAGTTATGCGTGCACGTACAAAAATTGCTATGCATTCAGTTAATCCGCATTAGCAAAGACTGAGCGGGTTGAGTTGATCCACTTCAGTGCCTAGGTGTGTTGAATTGGTCCATCCCAGGGATGTTCAGGTACAAGTTTGATGATTAATTTATCATGCGTTCATGTGTTTAATTAAGTTTCATGCGATTCTTTATTTAAAAGTTTTAGCATGTGTTGGATGAGCTTATTTAAAAATATCATGCGTTAAAAGATATTTCTTTAATTCATGCATTTGGAAAGCATTTCTTGATTAATTTTTTGAGCATGAGTTATTATGATTTGAAACATAAAGGTTGTTTCATAAAATGTCACTAACTGGGCTTCCCAACTTACATTTTCAAAATGTCCCCCTAGGTAGCTGATGAGTTCTAGGTGCTTATTGAAACTATCGTCTGTCATTGTCGAGTTAGAAGTATCGCATTTAGTATGTAAATAGTTCTTGTAATACTTTGTAAATTAAGCATACATTCATAGGGTCGTCGAAGTTGTAAAAATCATTAGGTTAATATAGTAAAGTGTGCATCAAATGTACTTTGTTAAAGAACTAAAGAGTTTCTCTTATGAGACTGAGTTAGTTAAATTGTTTAATGTGATTTTAAGGTTGGGCTGAAATGAAATTATTAAAAAAAAAAAAACAATAAGGCGTCCAAGGGTTAAAATTTGTCTTTAATATTGCAAAGCTAAAAAGGTAAAAGGTAAAAGGTAAAAGGTTAGACATCGAATATCATTAAAAGGGTATGGCATCTGTTGTTGTTGCATTCGTCTCTAGGTCAAGAAGGTGATCTGAGCGGATGTGACATTCTGCCAGATTTGAGTAATTCAAGATTATAGTTTTACCAGAGTTTGTCATTGTATCATGCTGAAACGATCGTTATAATTTTCTTATAACCCATGCAAAGCGAATGCCAAGCTATAAGTTATATTATATTTGATATAATATAAATTATAAGTTATATGTTTTATTAGATATAACAAATAGTATAATATATATTATATAGTAAGTTAGTTATTATATAAATATATATTACTTAATTTTTTTAAAAAAATAGTTTTTTTAATTCTTGAATTAAAGGGAGGGAGTTATGAGAAATAACTTCCCTCCCTTTATTTCTCTTAGTATCATGAAACTGGAGAGTTGGGGGAGATTATTTTTTTTCCTCGTTAACGTAACACAGAGGACTCTCTGGCTCCCAAGGTGATCACTTCTACAATTTTTCCTCTCTCAAAATTTTCATTCCCTCTCTGCCAAAATTATCACAAAGCCCATCCCTCTCGTGGATTAGAGAATACCAAGGTAATCGTGTGGTGGTGTTCGACCAATTGGGTTTTGGTATTGTCGTGTTTTAGGAGTTCATGATCCAAGGAGAGTACGAACAGTTCGTGATCAGTGAGAAATTCAAGAAGATATAATCTTCAAGGGTAAGTATTTATAAATCTCTTTATTTCCTTTTATTTTCTTGTTAATAACATGTTTTAATTTAAATGCATATGTATCATTTCCATATTTTGACTTTCACGTTTCTGTAAAAATAAAAATTGGGTGCAATCCACTTCTACTGTGATGTTCATGCATCCTTCAAATTACACAAGAAGAAATTTACTCTTTTCCTATTGTTAGGGCAAGTAGATAAATTTCTCCCTTAAGGGCTGATTTTGGTGCTTGAACAATGTGACTCCACATCCTCTCCTGACTCGAGAGGGGTTCGGTTATAGTTGGATTATAACTAATTGTTTATTAGAGGGATCAGTGGTATTTAAAAGAGTTACTACAGGGGTAAAACGGAAATTTTGACCCAGCTGTACCTACAAGAAATTTGTGAAGAGTCAACATGTTATTTAGTGAAGAATGATGATTCTGCCTGGATTGTTCATTATAGGATGAGCACTGGAAATGAAACTACCCACGTTATTTGGCTGAGAAGAAGAAGGCCAAACCAGGTAAATGTAATTTACTAGTTTTGGAAACTTGTTTAGTGAAGAATGATGATTCTGCCTTGATTTTTTACTCTGGGGCCACAAACCATGTTTGTCCTTCATTTCAGGGAATTAATTTCTGGTGGCAGCTTGGTGTTGGTGAGATGACGATGTGAGTTGGAACCGGACACGTCGTCTCAGTAGTGGCAGTGGGAGCTCTCCAGTTGACTTTATAGAATAGGTTTATCATTTTGAATGATGTATATGCAGTTTCCGAGTTAAAGAGGAACTTAATTTCTGTAAAGTTGTTGCTTGAATGTAATTATCAAATACATTTTTTTTTTTTTGTAAATAAAGTGTTTATTTTGAAAAATGGTATTAATATATGTTCAACTCAACTGGGAAATAATTTGTTTGTGCTAAGGCCGTTAGCAATAAATGCCCTTCATAACATAGAAATGTTTAAAACTGTCGTAACTCAACATAAACAACATAAAGTTTCTCCTAAAGAAAATATCCAACTTTGGCATCTACGTTTATGACACATTAATCTCAATAGGATCGAGAGATTAGTGAAGAATGGACTTCTAAGCGAGTTAGAAGAAAATTCTTTACCTATGTGTGCGAGTCATACCTTGAAGGCAAAATGACAAAAAGACCTTTTACTGAAAAAGATTATAGGCCAAAAAGCCTCTAGAGCTAATGCATTTAGACCTTTGTAGTCTGATGAATGTACGAGCAAGAGAAGGCTATGAATGCTTCATCACTTTTACTGATGATTATTCGAGGTATAGGTATGTTTATTTAATGCAACATAAGTTTGAGTCATTTGAAAAGTTCAAAGAGTTCAAGGTTGAAGTTGAAAATGCATTAAGTAAGACGATTAAAATACTTCGATTTGATCAAGGTGGAGAGTTTTTGGATTCTGAGTTACAGAACTATATGATAGAAAATGGAATAGTTTTCCAACTCTTAGCAGTTGGTACACCTCAGCAGAATGGTGCATCAGAGAGGAGAAATAGAACCCTGTTGGACATGGTTCGGTCGATGATGAGTTACGCTTCCTTACCTGACTCGTTTTGTGGTTTTACAATAGAGACTACAACTTATATCCTGAACCTTGTTCCCTCCAAGAGTGTTTCCAGAACACCTTTGGAGTTATGGAATGGTCATAAAGCTAGTTTATGTCATTTTTGTATCTAAGGTTGCCCAGCACATATGCTTGAAACTAATCCTAAGAAACTAGAACCAAGTTCGAGGCTATGCCTATTTGTAGGCTATCCCAGGGAAAAAGATGAGATTATTTTTAAGATCCTAAAGAAAACAAAGTGTTTGTATCGAAAAATGCTACTTTTCTTGAGAAGGATCATATAAGGGAGCATTAGACCTAGAAGCAAAATCGTGTTGAATGAGCTTTCTAAAGAAACTACTGAACCTTCAACAAGAGTTGTTGAAGAGCCTACTGAAGAAAATTGGATATGAGGATTTCCATGAGCAGTGGAAAGATCTTTCCAATTTTCAATTGTATATGAACATTACAATTACAATCACAAACGAAAACATACGGTTAGGCATAAAACAGAAATTATAGCATGCTTTACCACATGATTAAGGGATAGGACTAACAAACCTTTGAAGACTCATCTTCAAGTTCCTTGATCACGAATGCTTGATCATAGCAACATAGCAACACACGAATGTTCGTCCAACACGACCGCTACACTGCACGATCACAGCGAACTCGAACAAAGTGATCACAAAGTCACAAACACCCCGAACATCGCGAATGACCTCCACAGAGCCTCGACTGTGTCGAGTTGAGTATGACACCACCAAAAGGTTACCACGGTATTCTCGGTGTGAGATTCCAGAGGGTGGGCTCTGTGTGGACTCGGTTAGAGGCAAAAATCGGAGGAAGAACAATCGTGTAAATGATTAAGCAAGTGGGAGAGGATAAAGCCTATCGTATAGGTCGATGCCCAATCGTTTAACAAAAGCCATGCGATCGTCTAGCAAAAGCTATGCGATCGTTTAGCTCATCGTCTAGCTGAGTGTCTATCATATAAGAACACTCCACGATCATCTAGTCTCTCCAAGCTATCGTTTAGTAAATCTGATTTACTTGACAACTATTTCGTGAGTAACTTTTCGAGATTGGAAATCTCAAATCAATTTTTTACCAAAATTAAGAAAACATTTTTTCTTTTATCTCATGGTTACCATAAAACTACCAATAACCTCCCATTCAATTGGTTATTAGAGACAAAGAGATAATTATCCAATAATTAATATTATTATAAATATAAATGATAATACTATATTTATAACCTATAGTTTTAATATTTCATCTCATGAAACATACAAACCATAGCTCTTTTTCTATTCCATGGCACTTAATGTAAATCTCATTTACATTAATCATCCACTTGATGTATCTCATACACCATACTGATCATATCATATATAATCGAATTACCTTTTGTCAATTTGAACATTTCAAATCAAAACCAAGAAATGATCCTCAACTTGAATCCTTTGAGCTACCAAGGGGATCTTATGGACCTGTAACTCGAAACTCCAATGGTACGTGAATAGCTGACTAAAATCTTTAGTCATGGGATCCACCATCCATTAATTGCTAGGCATTCCACTAAAGACCGACATTTGAACTCTCTTTATTATAGATATATTATGTGTCCATTTTAACCAATCAACAGTGCGACAACCCTTCACAAATCGCTCGTAAGTATAGCTTGGCCAATAATCGTTATGACCCTATAGTTACATCTATTTTCTTAAGTACCACTGATCCCTCTAATGAACATAAGTTATAATCCTACTATGACTGAGTCATCTCTTCCAAAGAGAAGCTGTGGCCATTATGTTCAAGCCCCGGAATCATCCCTTAAGGGAGCAATCTATCTACTTACTCCTGCTTTAGGGAAGGAGTGAATTTCATCTTGTGTATTGAGTTCCCAACTCCCAGATCAGACAAGTCCCCAAAAAAGTAGGCATGTTAAGTTGGCAATCTGACCATTCTCACCCATACTAATCAAATGACCGTCCTCAAAGGCAGAAGTTCCCAAAACACTCAGGATTGAGGTCATGTCACATATGGTCGTTTAGGTGAGATGTAAATCTCCAGTATCAACGTATTATATACAGAAACTAGTCATCTCGTGGTTCGGTCTTATATAAACTCTTTGTATAGGACACCCCCGTTCACATGTATCTACATGAATGGTCAGGATCTACTATCTGTAGTAGTTTACAATACTTGCAAACCCCTCAAAGCGGGCCATATCCGTAGTGTCACCAGGATCAGGAATCCCTCCTTAATCCTTATACTACAGACCTATTTAGGTTATCACTTAAGGCATGATCCACTTGTATATCTCAATACATGTTTAAGTTTACATACAATAACCATGGATCTTTGTTTATTGGATATGAGTAAATACTATAATAAAATAACACTTATTTTATTCATAAACAATGTGTACAATTAAAAACAATGAGACTCCGGTAGAATTAGGACACCAATCCTAACAATTTCCCACTTGTCCTAATGCCTCGGGATACTAATGTACAATACAATAAAAAATTATGTACAATATACAATAAACTAGGGCATACCCCAGTATCACTTACTACCTCAACAAGAGTTGTTGACGTAGGTTCATCTAGTAGGTCAAATCCGCCTCAAGTGTTGAGGGAACCTCGACGTAGTGGGAGGGTTGTAAATCTACCTATTCGCTATATGGGTTTAACTAAAATCCTAGCTATGGTAGCTGATGGCAAGGTTGAGGATCCACTTTCTTACAAAAAGGCAATGAAGGATGTTGACAGAGATGACTAAATCAAAGTCATGAATCTCGAAATGGAGTATATGTACTTCAATTTAGTTTGGATCTTGTAGATCAATCTGATGGGGTTAAACCTATAGGTTGCAAATGGATCTACAAAAGGACACGAGGTGTTGATGAGAAGGTGCAAATCTTCAAGGCTAGACTGGTGGCAAAGGGTTATACCTAGGTAGAGGGAGTCAACTATGAGGAGACTTTCTCGCCTGTTGCCATGTTGAAGTCTATCCACATCTTCTTATCTATTGCCTCATATTATGACTATGAGATATGGAAAATAGATGTCAAGATTGCTATTCTGAATGATAATCTTGAGGAGACCATTTATGTGGTGCAACCCAAGGGATTCATAGTCCAAGGTCAAGAGCAAAAGGTTTACAAACTGGATAGGTCCGTTTATGGACTGAAACATGCATCTCAATCTTGGAATATAAGGTTTGATACTGCATTTAAATCTTATGGCTTTGATCAAAACGTTGATGAGTCTTGTGTCTACAAGAAAATCATCAACCGTTCAGTAGTTTTCCTAGTGTTATATGTAGATGATATCCTACTCATTGGGAATGATTTAGGTTTACTAACTACATTTAAGAATTGGTTAGCGACCCAATTCCAAATGAAAGATTTGGAAGAGGCTTAGTTTGATCTTGGTATTCAAATCTTTCAGGATCGAAAGAATAAAATACTAGCACTGTCTCAGGCATCGTATATTGACTAGATGATGATCAAATATTCGATGTAGAACTCCAAGAGGGGCCTATTGCCTTTCAGGCACGGAGTTACCTTGGTTAAGGAATAATATCCTAAGACATCTCAAGAGGTTGAGGAAATGAGACGGGTAGGCAGTTTAATATATGTGATGTTATGTACTAGACCTATCTGCTATGCAGTGAGGATAGTCATTAGATATCAATCTAATCCAGGATATGATCACTGGACAGTCGTCAAGAACATCCTCAAATATCTTCGGAGAACGAGGGACTGCATGCTTGTGTATGGTTCTAAGGATTTGATCCTTACAGGATACACTGACTCTGATTTTCAGACTGATAGAGATTCTCGAAAATCCACTTCAGGATCAGTGTTCACTCTTAACGGAGGAGCTATAGTATGGCGAAGCACCAAGCAAGGGTGCATCGCAGACTCCACCATGAAGGCCGAGTATGTAGCAGCCTATGATGCTGCTAAGAAGGCCGTTTGACTAAGGAAATTCCTGACTTATCTAGAAGTTGTTCTAGACATGTCTAAAACCATCACACTTTATTGTGATAATATTGGTGCTATAGCGAATTCTTGTGAGCCTAGGAGTCATAAGCGTGACAAGCACATTGAGCAGAAATACCATCTCATCCGAGAGATTGTGCATCGAGAGGAGGTGATTGTCACGAAGATTGCTTCAGAGCACAACGTTGCTGATCCATTTACGAAGGCCCTCACGGCTACAATGTTTGAAAGCAACCTACAATGTATGAGCCTATGAGACAGACCACGACTAGACTAGAGCAAATGGGAGATCTTGTACTGGGCTTATTGTGCCCTAGTTTATTGTTTTGTGTACTTGTAATTTGATTATCTTGTACACTCCACTAGCTTTAGGACAAGTGGGAGATTGTTGAGGTTGATGTCCTAAATCTCGTAGGGTTCTGTAGTTTGTAAGCACTTGTATGAACAAACATTTTTTGTGATTAATAATATATGATATTTTATTCACTTATGTTTATGAAATATATGATATTTTAGTTGCATCAACCACAAACCAATAAACAAAGATCCATGTTATCATTGTAACTTATACATTTATGTGGAGACAAACAAGTGGATCGTGTTTAAATGATAAACTAAGAGGTCTGTAGTATATGGATAAGGCTGGGTACCTTATCCTTGTGACACTACGAGTATAACCCGCTTTGTAGGTGTTACAAATGTTGTAAAGTGCTACAAATGATCTGATTCTGATCATTTCTTTATTAGACATGCGAGCGGGGATATTCTATACAAAGGAGTTTTTATAAGATCGGACCACGAAATGTTTAGTCTCATTATATAACGCCGTTCATAATTGAGACTTTCATTTTACTAGGATGACCATAGGTAACATGACCATAATCCTGAGTGAGTTGTGAATTCCTGCCTATGAAGGCAATCCTTTGATTTGCATGGGTGAGAGTGGCCAGATTGTCGACTCAACAAGCCTACCATTTTGGTGATTTTTCTGATTAGGGAGTTGGGAACTCAGCTACACAAGATGGAATTCACTCCTTCCTCAAAGCAGGAGTAAGTAGATAAATTTCGCCCTTAAGGGCTGATTCCGAGTCTTGAACAATGTGGCGCCACACCTAACTTTTGCTAAATGAGCACATAGATAATGTCGTGTAAAGAGTTTACTCGATCGTGTTGCGTTGGCTGCATGATTGCATAGAAGATCGAGGGGTAAACGATCGCGTGGTATTTGATACTCGACGCAAGGCATGCGTGCTAAACGATCGTGTAGACTATCTGATTAGGGAGTTGGGAACTCAGCTACACAAAATGGAATTCACTCATTCCTTAAAGCAGGGGTAAGTAGATAAATTTCTCCCTTAAAGGCTGATTGCGAGTCTTGAACAATGTGGTGCCACGCCTAACTCTTGTTAAACGATCACATAGCTAATGTTATGTAAAGAGTTTACTCGATCGTGTTGCATTGGTTGCATGATCGCATAGAAGATCGAGGGGTAAACGATCGCGTGATATTTGATACTCGACGCAAGGCATGCGTGCTAAACGATCATGTAGACTATCATGCTCATCGCATAGTCAGTAGCTACACGATCACATAGTATATGATACTCGGCGCTTGCTACTCGATCGTGTAGACTATCATGCTCATCTCATAGTCGTTAGGTACACGATCGCATAGCATGCATTATTCGAAGTGTGTTGCACGATCACATGGTCTTTCATGCTCATCACATAGTCCATAGCTATGCGATCATTTACACTCGACGCTCATTGCTAGAAGATTAGAGGATTAGAGGATTAGCTAAAAAATCAAATGATGAGGCTTCAAGGCGGGCGGTTCAAGACACGGTTCACCTGTTCGAACCCGTTGACTCAAGTATCTTTATAGAACGAAGGAATATATGCTCGTGTATGGGTCTAAGGATTTGATCCTTACAGGATACATTAACTCTAATTTTCAAACTGATGGGATTCTAGGAAATTCACGTTAGGATCAATGTTTACTCTTAATGGAGGAGTTGTAGTTTGTAGAAGTACCAAGCAGGGGTGTATTGTTGACTCCACTATTGAGGTAGAATATGTAGCAGCTTGTGAAGTCGCCAAGGATGTTGTTTGAATCAGGAAATTCTTGATTGGTTTGGAAGTTATTCCAGACATGTCAAAGCCCATCACCCATTATTGTGATAATAGTGGTGTTGTGGCTAATTTTAAGGAGCCCAAAAGCCACAAACGTGGAAAGCATACTGAGCACAAGTATCTCCTGACACAGGAAATTGTGCATCAAGGGTACATGATTATCATATAGATAGCTTCGACGCACTACATTGTTGATTCGTTTACAAAGGCCCTCATGGATAAGGTGTTTGAGGGCCACCTGAGAGTCTAGGTCTACGAGACAGGTCGCATCTAGTCTAGGGCAAATGGAAGATTTTATACTCAGCACATATTTTATGCCCTAGTTTCTTATTTTTTTTTGTGTATTGTTGTAATAGTTTGACTTTTATGATGTATACCCTACTAGCTTTAGAACAAGTGGGAGATTGGTGGGGTTGGTGTCCTAAATCTCGTAGTCTTGTAGTTTGTAATTATATTGTACGAACTTTTTATTTTTCTGATAAAATAAAAGTATTTTATTTGACATTTAATTGTATTATCCCACAAAACCAGAAAAACTAAGATCCAAGGTTATCTTCTAAAACTTAAACATGGATGTGGAGACATGTAGATTATAGGTGACTTAGCCTGAATCTCGAGTGAGTCGTGAACTTTTACCTTATCTGCATAGGTGAGGCTGGCCAATTTCGCCAACTCAATACGCCTACCATTTTGAGGATTCATCTGATTGGAGAGTTGGGAACGTAGTTGTATAAGAAGAAATTCACTTTTTCTCTATAGTTAGAGTAAGTTGAGAAATCGCTCCCCTAAAGGCTGATTCCGGGGCTTGAACAGTGTGGCGCCACACGCACTCTTGGCACGAGAGAGGTTCAGTTATAGTTGAACTATAACTTATTGTGCACTATAGGGATCAGTGGTACTTAAGGAGCTAGGTGTAACTACATAGGCAAAATGGTAATTTTGGTCCAGTAGTACTTGCGAGCAATTTGTGAATGGTCAATGCATCGTTGATTGGTTATATCCAATGGACACAAAAATATATCGGTAATGCGAAGAGTGCAACTGTTGGTCTTTATTGGAGTGACCAACAGTTAATGGAAGTTTATTAATTTAATTCAAAAGTTTAATTAATTAATTAAATACCATTGGAGCTTCAATCTATAGGTCCTTAAGGTCCCTTCGGTAGCTAAAATGGGATTGATGAGAATCGAACTAATTTTGGATTAATTTGAATTATTCAAATTAATGAAGGGAATTAATTATATAAGAAATAATTAATATAAAATTAATTAGATGAGATATAATTAATATAATATATATGATACATTTTAATATAGATTTTTATTTGAGAGAAAATAAATATTTGAATATGATTCAAATATTAATTATATGAATGTGATTCATATAAAAACTATAAGTTAAATTTAATATGAATTTGATTCATATTAAATACTATAGGTTAAATGAGAGAATATTATACTATAGGTTATATTATATATGGTTATATGTTACATTAGATATAACATATAGTCTAATATATCTACTATAGTATATCCTATAGTTTTTTTAAAATTAATTGGTTATGGAGGGAGTTATTTGGATAACTTCCTCCCCCTTTATTCTCTCATTAAACGTGGAAGTGGGCCAGTTATTTGGGGAATATGATTCATCTTCTTCCTCAATTTTCACATTACATAGAAGACTCTCCTAAGTGCATTCTTTGCAGAATTTTTTCTCTTAAAACAAAAATTCTTCCTCCCTTTGCAAAATTTTAAATCGATGCCCATAACTCTCAACGATTCTCCCCCTTCCAAAATACCAAGGTAATCCAGAGGTGGTGTCCAAGTCTAGAGTTTTCTTACTGTAATTTTGGGCGTTGATGTGTTTGGGGTTAGTGACTGGAGAGGAGACGTGAAGATATTTTGGTCTTCAAGGGTAAGTAGTTCCAAATCTCTTATTTCCTCTTAAATTTCTATTTAGCATTCTTAATTAGAATGTATTCCATGTTTTTGTCCTCTGAAATCATGTACGTTTCTGTAAAAATAAAATTGGGCTATAATCGATTGGGTTTTATGCCCTAAAACTCGTAGATAATAAATGTTATCAATTGACTGTGATGAATAAAGAGTTATTAATGTTAATTCAATAAATGTTATTAATTGTGTTGTATTCTATTTTTCTTAATAACCCTAAATCCAATAAACTAACATCCAAAGCTACCTTATGAGTCTTGAATTGTATGTGGAGACATATAGAGATCAATGTTTAAGAAACAACCTAAGGGGTCAATAGTATATGTATAAGATTGGGTACCTTATCTTGGTGACACTCAACTCATTTTGTATTTGATACAAACGCAATGATCCGACGTGTTCGTGAAGGTAACACACGAGTGGTGATATCCTATGTAATGAGTTTGTATAAGACTGGACCGCAAAATAGTAACCACTAGATGTAAAACCATTAACTAGTTAGATTTCTATTTCAATAGGATGATCTAGGCAACTTAGTCTTAAACCTGAGTATATTATGAACTCATGTACACGGGGGATTTTCTTTTGATTTGTATGGGTGAGGGTGGCTAGTTTGCCGACTCAATATGCCCACTATTTTGGGGACAAGACCGAGTGAGGAGCTAGATAATACAATATGGAATTCACTCATTTCCGTCTTAAGGGTATGTAGATGAGTATTCCCTTAAGTGGTGTCTCCGGGACTTGAACAAAGGGCTCTACCTTCTCATTGGCTGGGAGAGGTTTCTGTTTTTTAGTTTGACCATAAATAGGTTGTTCAGTAAAGAAGCACTGGTACTTAAGGATACATAGGTAACCCAAGGGTAAAACGATAATTTGACCCAGTTGGTGTTAGGGACACTTGTGAAGGATTAACTTGCCATTATTGGTCTATATCCATGGACATAGAAATATATCTACAGTGAGAAGAGTGCAACTGTGCGTCTTTAGTGGAGTGTACCCATAGTTAATATTGATTAATTTGGTTAATGAGTTTAACCAATTAACCTCATATCATTGGAGCTTCTGATCTGCAGGGCCACCAGGTCCCCTTGTTAGCTCACTAAAGGATATTAAAGAGGAATGATTTTAATTGCTCAAATCAATTTGAGGAAATTGTATACTAATGTGATTAATATGTCATTGATTATGGATGTGATCTATAAATTAAATTAAGTTTGAGAGAAATATTTGAATAAGATTCAAATATTTAATTCAAGTGAATTAGATTCATAAAGAATTTATCAATTAAATTAATAAAGAAATGGTGCATATAAACATACGATGTGTATTTATGTTAAATAAATATATACGTTAAATTGGATAATGTATAGATAGTTATTTAATTAATGTGCTAATTAATTAAACAAACGTTATTTAATTAATGAAGCTAAGACATTGTTCTTTAGACAAATGAACTCCATGCCTGGAAGG
The DNA here is from genome assembly GCF_027475165.1 of Benincasa hispida. NCBI lineage: Eukaryota > Viridiplantae > Streptophyta > Magnoliopsida > Cucurbitales > Cucurbitaceae > Benincasa > Benincasa hispida. The sequence continues at coordinate 11,787,126 of NC_143478.1, forward strand.
AAACATTCTTTTCTTGGAGTTTTTCTTTCTATATCTTGACAACATCTTGTCTATATAAGATGTTTGAGATAATTCTAGTGTTATGTTTCTGCGATTCCGAACTATTTAGATCCCAAGAACATATTGTGCATCTCCAAAATCCTTCATTTGGAATTGTGATGTCAGCCATCTCTTAACGTCAGCTAAGATTTCTACTTCATTTCCAATAAGTAGAATATCATCAACATATAGAACCAGAAAAGCTACAGTCTTGTTGACAATCTTCTTGCAAACATAAGGTTCGTCAACGTTTTGTTCAAAACCATAAGATTTGATCGCAGTTTCAAATCTCATATTCCAAGATCAAGATACTTGTTTCAACCCTTAAATGGATCTTTTAAGCTTGCAAACTTTTTACTCTTGACCCTATTCCCCTCTGGTTGAGACATATAGATACTTTCTTCAAGAAAGCCATTCTGAAAAATTGTCTTGACATCCATCTGCCAAATTTCGTAGTCATAAAAAGCAACAATGGATAAGAGTATTCTAATAGACTTAATCATTGCAATCAGAGAGAAGGTTTCTTTATAGTCCACTCCCTCTCTTTGGGTAAACCCTTTTGCCACGAGTCTAGCTTTGTAGGTCTGTACCTTACCAACTCGGTCTCGTTTTCTCGTGTAGATCCATTTGCAACCAATAGGTTTTACCCCTTTTGGTTGATCTACAAGTTCCCAGACTAAATTGAAGTACATTGATTCCATTTCGAGGTCCATGGCTTTTATCCATTGGTCTTTATCCACATCTTCCATTGCCTGTTTAAAAATCAATGGATCCTCTAAGCCATCATCAAGTATTATGACCTGAGTTTCCATTAAACCCATGTAATGGTCAGGCTGATGAACAACCCTCCCACTACATCGAGGCATTCTCAACTCTTGAGAATGATGTGAGGTACTAGTTTCATCAACCATTCTTGATGGACCAACTTGATTAACAACTCTTGTTGGTCTATCTGTAGTTTCTTTAGACATCTCACTTAGCTTATTGCGAGGTTGATGATTCTCTATATGGTCTTCCTCGATAAATGTTGCATTTGTCGATCCAAATACTTTATCTTCTTGAAGATCATAGAAATAACCACCTTTTGTCTCTTTAGGATAGCCTACAAATAGGCATATTTTTTCACGACGTTCCAATTTTTTTGGGTTTTTTACTAGTACACATGCTGGACATCCTCAAATTCTAAAGTGACGTAAACTACTTTTACATCCTCTCCATAACTTGTAATGTGTTTCTGAAACACTTTTCGAGAGAACCATGTTAAAAATATATACAGCAGTCTCTACTGCATGTCCCCCAAAAAAGAACTAGATAAATTAGCATAACTCATCATTGAACGAACCATGTCCAACAAGATTCTATTTCTTCTTTCTGCTACACCATTCTGTTGGGATGTACCAGGTGCTTTGAGTTGAGATTGAATTCTGTGTTCTATCAAACAGTCCTAGAATCTTAAGTCCATATACTCACCACCTCAACTAGATTTGAGTGTTTTAATCTTTTTACCAAATTAGTTATCAACCTCTGCCTTATATTCCTTGAACTTTTCAAATATTTTGGAATTATGTGAAAAAATGTACAAGCAAGCAACGAAAGCAACCAAAATCAATAAGCACTCTTATTACACTTAATTCGAGTCCTAAAAGCATTCTACACAACAATTTATCAAAGTAAAAGGTTTCAGAACTGATACCTTTGATGAATCTTCCAAATCCAAGCTCCTTTCCTCGAATCTGTGCTTCAAATCAACAATAGACCACCAAAAGTATCTTCTTTACTATTCTCAGCCTTGGATTTGAGTGGTAGAATTAAGAATTCAAGTGAATTGTGAAGGGAGATGGAAAGGGTTTTAGCATAAACCTTTTTCTACAAAAATTCTTAAGTTGATCAAGTATATCCACCTTCAAACCATAAATTAAAGTATTTTATGTATCTAATACATGCAAACCATCAACAAAAACGCTAATTGACACTTCAAGAACTTGAGAAGGAGTGGGCTAGGTGTTGTGTTTGTGAATTAGCCACCAAACTATGGAAATTTCCACTATAGAAAGTAGACTTTTTCATTAAAGCCAAAATTGACTTTTAATTGATTTTGATTTAATTTAAAATTAATCAAAATCAAAATTCAATTTCTAAAAATTGAAAAATGAGAATCAATTTTGATTTTAATTAATTAAACAAATTTAATTAATTAAATAATAGTTTAATATCAAATATTAAATTAATTAAACACCTAATTTAAACATGAATCCAATTCATGTAATTCAATACTTAAATAAATGTTTAAATATTTTAAACTCTCCAATTTTGTTTAATTTCGATAAATCAAACGTTAATTATATCAAATATAACTATGAAAATCCTAATTTGAAATTGGACATTTCAAATTCAAACCCTAAATTCAATTTGAACATTTCAAATTAAGATTCAATTTGAACACTTCAAATTGAAAACTTAGCTTTTGATTTTGAACATTTCAAAATCACCTAATTCACTAATCCAAGGTGTTCATGTTTTACGAGCTAGTAAAGGACCTTATGAACCTACAGATCATGAGCTCAACCGATTTTCGATTAATTGGCTAAAATCTTTAGACTACATTAATCAATATTCATTACTATAGCTCGATAGATGCACTCTTCTCAGTGTAGATATATTTATGTTCACTTGATTTAACCATAATTAATAAGTCGACCACTCATAGGTTGTTTGTAATAGCGGTTGGGTCAATTGCTGTTTTACCCCCAAAATTACATCTTGCTCCTTATGTTCCACTGATCCTTTAATGAACAATTGGTTTGTGATCCAATCACTAAACTGAATCCCTCTTGAGCCAATGAGAGGGTGGGGCCTGTTGTTCAAGACCTGGATTCAGTACTTAAGAGAATAACCTTTCTCTTATCCCTTAATTGGGTAGGTGTAAATTCTGTCTTGTACCCTTTATCCATAGCTATCTACCAGGTCTTACCCCTAAAATGGAAGGTTTATTAAGCCAACGCTGTTGAGCCAACCCTTACCTATGCAAATCTAAGGATAATCCTGAATAAATAGGAGTTAATAGTTAGATCAGAATTAAGATCGAGTTACCTAGGTCATCTATTCAAACAGTTAGTCTTAAACAGTAAACAACGTTATAAAGTAAGAGTGATTTATTTCTTGGTCCAATCTTATGCAAGCTCATTGCATAGGACACCCCCACTCATCATGTCAATACATGAACGAATTAGGATCACTTCATTTATAGTACTTTACAACAAATTGTAACAACTATTGAGTGGGTCACATCCGATAGTGTTACCAGAATATGGCACCCAATAGTGTTACCAGAATAAGGTACCCAACCTTATTCGTATACAAAAGACCGTTTTGGCTATTTACTCGAACTTGATCCATCTTTATGTCTCCACATAAAGTTCAAGTATTCATATAATAGCCATGGATCTTTAGTTTATTGGATTTAGCCATGGATCGTTAGTTTATTGGATTTAACAATTTACATATTCAACAACTTTATTGAATAAATGTCAATAACATCTTTTATTGATTATAGAAAATGTTCAACTTTACAAACTGCGAGTTTTAGGACATACAATCCAATATTATGATGCATTAGGCAGATATAACCATATCTTGAATAATCATCTACAAAATTGGTGAAATATTTATACCCTCCTCGCACTTTAACATTCATCGGACTGCAAAGGCCTGAATGTACCAATTTTAAAAGTTCTTTGGCTCTAAGACCTTTTTCCGTAAATCTTTTGGTCATTTTACCCTCAAGACAAGATTCACATGATGTTAAAGAGTTGTCTTCTAACTAATTTAGTAGTTCACTCTTAACCAACCTTCCAATCCTGTTGAGATTAATGTGACTCAGTCTTAAGTGCCAAAAATAGGCATTAGGAGAAATTTTTTGTTTCTTATTTTGAGTTTTACCTGTTTTAAATATCTCTATATTCAAAACTACTTCTACCTCAGTCAATTTTAACACATATAATTTATTTTCCAGTTTTGCAAAAATATTTTAATATCTTATTCAAAAGCGATTTTATACTTCTGTTGTAACAAACATGAGATACATATTTGATTCCTTTTCATGGAAGGAATGTAATGAACATTTTCAAGTAAAATGAATCTATCTTCAACAAATATATTTAAGAAATAAGTTAAGAAATAAGTTCATGTCTCCCATTGTTTTAGCTGAAACAACCTTTCAGGTCGTTACCTTAAAGGTTGTTTCGCCTTCTATGAGCTAACTCTCACCTATGAAAATCTAAGGATAATTCTAAATAAATAGGAGTTCATAGCTAGCTCAGGATTAAGGTCGAGTTACTTAGGTCATCACTTTGAAATAGCTAGTCTTAAACAGTAAACAGCGTTCTAAAGTAAGAGTGAATTGTTTCTTGGTCTAGTCTTATACAAACTCATTGCATAGGACGTTCTCACTCGCATGTCTCCACATGAACGATTTAGGATCACATCGTTTGTACTAAGAACAAAGTGGACCGCATCCAATAGTGTTACCTGAATAAGGTAGCCAACCTTATTTGTATACTATAGACAATTTTGGTTATTTATTTGAACTTGATCAATTCTTATGTCTCCACATAAAGTCCAAGTATTCATGTAATAGCCAAGGATCTTAGTTTATTGGATTTAGGCTTTTACAAGTGCAATTTACAAATTCAATAACATATTTATTGAATAAACCTCAATAACATCTTTATTTCAAATAGAATATGTTTAAATTTACAAACTACAAGTTTTAGATCATACAACTCAACATAAGAATCAAATATTGATTATATGAATGTGATTCATATAAATACTATAGGATAAAATTAATACGAATGAGATTGATATTAAAACTATAGGTTTTGCGAGAGTTATGCATTTAAATTTGATTGAAATGTGTGTTCAATGAAATATATGATATTTAATTGAGTTTATAATTAATTAATGAGATTAATTAAGTAATATATTATTTAATTTTATGAATAATTGTTACACCCCCTCCCGAGCTTGCTTACTTGGGTATTGAGCATTTATCTGTAAGAACTGAATTCCTTGCAATGGATAATTGTAACTCTTCAAAATAGAATCTTCTCAATTTTTTCTTACATTGAATCAATCATTTATTTTATATATGCTTGGATATGGATAAGATATCGATTTTTTATCTGGATCCAGTTGGTTCGTTTGATTTGTGCTCGAGCCGGATGATGAAAAATTATCATGTCCGGTTCCTCGAGGGGATGGATCCATAATAATTCACCTATCCTAATAACAAAAAAACCAGATTTGAATGATCCTGTATTAAGAGCTAAATTGGCTAAGGGGATGGGTCATAATTATTACAGAGAACCCGCATGGCCCAATGATCTTTTATATATTTTCCAGTAGTAATTCTAGGTACTATTGCATGTAACGTGGGCTTAGCGGTTCTAGAACCATCAATGATTGGTGAACCCGCAGATCTATTTGCAACTCCTTTGGAAATTTGAAAAAAGGCGTGAAGATTATTGGGGTTGATGCCCTAAAGTCTCGTGTCCTGCAGTTTGTAAACAGTATGTACGAACACTTGTGTTTTTAATATATGATATTTACTTCACATCTTGTATTTTGCTCGGTTAATTGTTTTATTTGCTTTACCACAAACCAATAAACATAAAATCCCTAGTTATCTGTATGTGACTCAAGCATGTATGTGGTGACATACAAGTGGATCATGTCTTGAGTGATAACCAAAATGGTCTATAACAAATGGATAAAGGAGGGAAACCTTATCCTGGTAATGCTACGGACGCGGCCCGCTTTGTGGAATAGTCACAAGTGTTATGACTTGTCACAGATGGTCTAATCCTAATCATTTTTGTTGGGGACATGCAAGCGGGGGCATCCTATACAAAGAGTTTGTATAAGACTTGACCACGTAGTGTTAACGTCTCATTATATAACACCGTTCATGATAGGCACTTCATTTCAATAGGATGACCATAGGTAACATGACCTCAATCCTGAGTGAGTTGGGAATTCGTGCCATTGAGGGTGGTTCTTTGATTTGTATGGGTGCGAATGGCCAGGTCGTCGATTCAAACCTACCATTTTGGGGATTCGTCTGATTTGGGAGCTGGGAACTCAGCTACACAAGATGGAATTCACTCCTTCCCCGAGGCAAGGGTAAGTAGATAGATGGCTCCCTTAAGGGTTGATTTCAGGGCTTGAACGATGTGGCATCACACACCTTCTCTTGGCTCGAGAGGTGTTCACACATAGTTGGACTATGTTGTATTGTTCATTTGAGGAATCAGGGGCACTTAAGGAGAGAGATGTAACTACAGAGGGAAAACGGTAAATTGGCCCATCTGTACTTACGAGCATCTGTGAAGGGTTATCATACTCATGATTGGTTATATCCGATGGACACAAAAATATATCTGTGGTAAGAAGAGTTCAGCTATTGGTCTTTAGTGGAATCACTGACAGTTAACGGATGGTGGAACTCGTGGCTAAAAAGTTTAGTCAACTATTCACGTACAGTTGAAGCTTTGAGCCACAGGTTCATTAAGTTCCCTGGTAGCTTGGATAAAGTCGAGAACCAGTGTTTGAGTTAATTTGAAATGTTCAAATTGACAAGAGGAAGTTCGATTATGTATGGTATAATTGGATTAGTTAATTATATATGATATAATTGTCTAAATGTATGATATACATTAATTATGGAGGAAATTAGATATAAATATGATTTATATTAAGTAGAGGAAAAAAAATACTATAGTAGATATGTGATATCAAACTATAGGATATAAATTAGCATTCTTTGTCAAAGAGCTTCCTACACTTTGTTAGTAATGTAATTCTTAACAAAGTGAAGTATAACCTTACAACTATTCTCAACGAGTTGTAAACGTACCAATCTTTACTGAAAAGTAAGGAAAGGTAGAAGGGTGAGGCAAATGTTGCTTCATCCTCCAGGACGTTCCATAGAGGTTCGACCACAAAAACGATGTTTGCACCTTCTATTTCTAACTCTGCAAAGGGGAAGAAGAAGAAGGGTGGTAAGGGAAAAGGGAAGGCACCTGCTAACCCACCGCCTGTCACCCCAATAAGGCGTCCACAAGTTGCTAAGGGAAAGTGTTTCCATTGCAACTAAGATGGACACTGGAAGAGGAATTGTCCTCGGTATCTGAAAGAGAAGAAGGCAGCCAAGGCTAAGGCCAAGGCTGATAAAGGTAAATATGATTTACTTGTACTTGAAACTTGTTTAGTGGAGAATGATGATTCTGCCTGGATAATTGATTCAGGCGCCACTAACCATGTTTCTTCTTCTTTTCAAGGGATTAGATTTTGGCGACAGCTGGAGGCTGATGAGATGACGATGCGAGGAGACACTGGACACGTCGTCTCAGCTGTGGTAGTGGGAGGACTCCAGTTAGCTTTACAGAATAGGTTTCTTATTTTAAATGATGTATATATTGTTCCTGAACTAAAAAGGAACCTTATTTCTATAAAGTGTTTATTGCAATGTAAATACATTGTTTCTTTTGATTTGAATAAAGCGTTTATTCATAAAGATGATGTTTTTATTTGCACAGCAAATCTGGAATCAAATTTATATGTGCTAAGGCCGTTAGCCATTAATTCTCTCCATAATACTGAAATGTTCAAAACTACCGTAACTCAATCAAAACGTCGACGAATTTCTCCAAAAGAAAATGCCCAACTTTGGCATCTACGTTTAGGGCACATTAATCTCAATAGAATTAAGAGATTGGTGAAGAATGGACTTCTAAGTGAGTTAGAAGAAAATTCTTTACCTGTGTGCAAATCTTGCCTTGAGAGTAAGATGACTAAACGACCTTTTACTGGAAAAGGTTCTAGAGTCAAGGAGCCTCTTGAGTTAGTACATTTTGATCTTTGTGATCCTATGAATGTGCGAGCCCAAGGTGGCTATGAGTATTTTATAAGTTTTACTGATGATTACTCCAGGTACGGGTATGTTTGTCTTATACAACGAAAGTCTAAATCCTTTGAAAAGTTCAAAGAGTTCAAGGCTGAAGTTGAAAACGCATTAGATAGACGGATTAAAACACTTCGATTGGATCGAGGTAGAGAGATTTTGGAATTGACATTCCAAGACTATTTGATAGAACATGGAATCGTTTCCCAACTCTCAGCGTCAGGTACACCTCAGCAGAATAGTGTAGCGAAGAGGAGAAATAAGACCTTTTTAGACATGGTTCACTCGATGATGAGTTACGTTTCCTTACCAGACTCGTTTTGGGGTTTCGCAGTGGAGACTGCTTTGTACATACTCAACTGTGTTCCCTTCAAGAGTGTTGCAAGAACACCTCTGGATTTGTGGAACGGGCGTAAAGCTAGTTTATGTCACTTCCGCATTTGGGGTTGGCCTGCACATATGCTTGAGGCTAATCCCAAGAAGTTAGAACCACGATCGAGGTTATACCTCTTTGTACACTACCCCAAAGGGACACGGGGGGTTATTTTTATGATCCGATGAAAAATAGGGTGTTTGTTTCAACAAACGCTACTTTCCTGGAGGAGGATCATATAAGGGAACACAATCCACGAAGCAAAATCGTGTTGCGTGAGCTTTCCAATGAAACTACTGAAACTTCAACAAGAGTTGTTGAAGAGTCTGCTACATCAACAAGAGTTATTGATGGGAGTTCATCTAGTAGGTCGGTTCTACCTCAAGGGTGGAGGGAACCTCGACGTAGTGGGAGGGTTACGAACCCACCCGTTCGCTATCTGGGTTTCACCGGAATCCTTGCTATGGTAGTAGATGGCGACGTTGAGGCTCTGTTGTCTTATTAGAAGGCAATGGAGGATGTTGACCAGAATGAATGGGTCAAGGCCATGGATCTCGAGATGGAGTCGATGTACTTCAACTTAGTCTGGGATCTTGTAGTTCAGCCTGATGGGTTCGCCCTATAGGTTGTAAATAGATCTACAAACGCAAACGGGGTGTTGATGGGAAGATACAGACCTTCAATGCTCGACTTGTGGCAAAGGGTTATACCCAGGTAGAGGGAGTCGACTATGAGGAGACTTTCTCGCCTGTTGCCATGTTAAAGTCGATCTGTATCCTCTTGTCCATTGTACCTTGTTATAATTATGAGATCTGGCAGATTGACGTCAAGACGTCGTTTGTGAATAACAATCTTAAGGAGACTATTTATATGGTACAGCTCGAGGGATCATAGCCCAAGGTCAAGAGCAAAAGGTTTGCAAACTGAATTGGTCCATTTATGGACTGAAACAGGCGTCTCGATATTGGAACATATGATTTGATACTGCGATCAAGTCGTATGGCTTCGACCAAAACATTGATGAACCTTGTGTCTTCAAGAAGATCATCAACTCTTCAGTAGTCTTCTTAGTATTGTATGTAGACAATATCCTACTCATTGGGAATGATGTAGGTCTACTGACTGCAGTTAAGAACTGGCTACTGATCCAATTCAAAATGAAAGATTTGGGAGAAGCTCAGTTTGTTCTAGGTATACAGGTCTTTCGGGATCATAAGAATAAAGTGCTAGCACCGTCTCAGGCATGTACATTGACAAGATGTTGCTCAAGTACTCGATGCAGGACTCTAAGAGGAGCCTACTGTCGTTCTGGCATGGAGTCACTTTGTCTACGGAAATGTGTCCTAAGACGCCTCAAAAGATTGAGAAGATGAGACGGGTCTCATATGTGTCTGTCGTTGGCAGTTTGATGTACGCGATGCTCTATACTCGTCTAGACATCTGCTACACTGTGGGCATAGTCAATAGGTATTAGTCTAACCTAGGCCAGGGTCACTGAACTGCAGTGAAGAACATCCTCAAGTATCTTTGGAGAATGAAGGACTACATGCTCGTGTATGGTTCGAGGGATTTGATCCTTACAGGATACACGGATTATGACTTTCAGACTGATAAGGACTCTTGCAAATCCGCATCAGGGTCAGTCTTTACTCTTAACGGAGGACCTGTAGTATGACGAAGCACTAAGCAGGAGTGTATCGTTGACTCCACTATGGAGACGAAGTACATAGCGGCTTGCGAAGTTGCTCAGAAGGCCATCTGGCTCAGGAAGTTCTTGACAGACCTGGAAGTTATTCCAAATATGTCTAGGCCCATTACCCTCTATTGTGATAATAGTGGGGTAGTGGCGAACTCCAAGAAGCCAAGGAGTCACTGGCGTGGCAAACACATAGAGCGGAAGTATCATCTGATTCATGAGATAGTGCATCACGGGGACGTAATCGTCACGCAGATTGCTTCGAAGCACAATGTTACTGACCCATTTACGAAGGTTCTCATGGCTACAATGTTTGAGGGTCACCTATAGAGCATGGGTCTACAGGATCGTCTGCGGTTGGACTAGGGCAAGTGGGAGATTTTCTTGTACTGGGCTTTTATGCCCTGGTTTATTACTTTGTACTAAGTTTTTTGTACACCCCACTTCGCTTTAGGACAAGTGGAAGAATGCTTGGGTTGATGTCTTAAAGTCTCGTGTCCTATAGTTTGTAAACAGTATGTACGAACACTTGTGTTGTTAATATATGATATTTTCTTCACATCTTGTATTTTGTTCGATTAATTGTTTTAGTTGCTTTACCACAAACCAATAATCATAAAATCCCTGGTTATCTGTATGTGACTCAAGCATGTATGTGGTGACATACAATTAGATCATGTCTTGAATGATAACTAAAATGGTCTGTAGCAAATGGATAAAAGAGGGAAACCTTATCCTGGTAACGCTACGGATGCGGCCCGCTTTGTGGAATGGTCACAAGTGTTGTGACTTGTCACAGATGGTCAGATCCTGAGCATTCGTGTTGGGGACATGCGATTGGGGGCATCCTATACAAAGAGTTTTATAAGACTTGACCACGAAGTGTTAACGTCTCGTTATATAACACCGTTCATGACAGAGACTTCACTTCAATAGGATGACCATAGGTAACATAACCTCAATTCTGAGTGAGTTGGGAATTCCTGCCATTGAGGGTGGTTCTTTGATTTGTATGGGTGCGAATGGCCAGGTCGTCGATTCAAACCTACCATTTTGGGGATTCGTCTGATTTGGGAGCTGGGAACTCAGCTACACAAGATGGAATTCACTCCTTCCCCGAGGTAGGAGTAAGTAGATAGATGGCTCCCTTAAGGGCTGATTTCGGGGCTTGAACGATGTGGCGTCACACACCTTCTCTTGGCTCGAGAGGTGTTCACACATAGTTGGACTATGTTGTATTGTTCATTTGAGGAATCAGTGGCACTTAAGGAGAGAGATGTAACTATAGAGGGAAAATGGTAAATTGGCCCATCTGTACTTACGAGCATCTTTGAAGGGTTATCGTACTCATGATTGGTTATATACGATGGATACAGAAATATATCTGTGGTATAAGAGTTCAGCTGTTGGTCTTTAGTGGAATCACTGACAGTTAACGGATGGTGAATCTCATGGCTAAAGAGTTTAGTCAGCTATTCACGTACCGTTGGAGCTTCGAGTCACAGGTCCATTAGATCTCCTGGGTAGCTTGGATAAAGTCGATAACCAGTGTTTGGGTTAATTTGAAATGTTCTAATTGACAAGAGGAAGTTCAATTATATATGATATAATTGGACTAGTTCATTATATATGATATAATTGGCTAAATGTATGAGATACATTAATTATGGAGGAAATTAGATATAAATATGATTTATATCAAGTACAGGAAAAAATACTATAGTAGATATGTGATATCAAACTATAGGATATAAATATAATATGATTATATTAATTAATTAATTATATGATAATTAACCAATTTTTCCATGTTTCATACGTGGGTAGTGAGGCAACGTTGGTTATAGTAACCGACGAATTAAAAATGAAAAGAGGTTTTCATTTTTCATCGTGCATTCATATTTTTCGACCGCCCAAAATAATTCGTGAAAACGATCGCCCGAGAGCCTATACGATAGTAGGTCTTCCGTCTAAACGATCGTCTATCTAATGATTTCTCTAAACGATCGTTCAGCTTTTCCTACACGATCGTGTAGCTTTTCTATACAATAAGCTCTTCTGCTATACGATAGCACTGTATTATCTCCCACTTGCTTATCGTCTACACGAATCGTTGTCCTCCGTCCTCTATCAAACTCACTAAAGCCCACTCTTTGGGTTTTCACTCCGAGAATACCCAGGGTTCATTAGTGGTGGTGTTATCCCCACTGCGATGTTCGTGTTCGTATTGATCGTGTTGTTACAGTTGACGTTTTGTCGGGTGTTGGTAGATCTGTTGGAGGGATCCGCTGCTTGGGGTTCAGAAGTTCGAAGAGAGTCTTCAACTAGTATGGAACCCTTTCCCTATTATTTATTTTGTTCTGAGCATGCCGATAATTAGATTTATGTTCATAACTGTATATGTTGAATGTGACTATAGTATGGCAGACCTTAACTTAAGTAGCACCCCGGAACTTAGGGTTTATAAAAATCTCCGAGGGGTTTGGTCCCCGCCCGGACCGGGGCAAAAAATACCCAATTTGACCGAGGATGGGGGCAAATTAGACATTATAACTGGGTCCCTAATTAGGATGGGTAGGATATCCCCACTACGTCCCAATCTCTAACCCCGACCCTGATTAATTTTTTATTTTTTAAATATATGTATATATATTAATTTTACAAATAAATATCTAACCCTATAAATATATATTAATTAGAAATATCTATATATTAAAAAAATGGATGGGTCCCCATGGGGACTAGTTTCTCCTGGTGGGGATGGAGGGAAATACCCCCTGCGGAGAAGGGGATGAGGAGTCCCCCACTTGCTCCGCCCCGACCCCGTTGCCAACCCTACTAGAACTCAACTCTTGTGCTACCTGGGGAGGGAATAAAATATTTGGAAAGCATGAGCTAGGAAAAATCAGGGAGTGACATGTTTAGTATAAAAACAGTTTTGTTGTTGAAAATCGTTTTTAGGAATACAATTTCACAGAAAACCAAACACGGTATGCATGACCTCAGTTAGGAAACTGAGACATTATTAACATCATCATATGTTCTCAAGAAATGCAATAATTCCACCAAATACAATTCCAAAGAAACCATTTCAGCCAAATACAAGTTTGAGGAAACAATCTTAGTACCCAATATAACCTACCGAATGTGCACATGTCGACAATTCCCGCTAGACAAACTCGGGTACGTTGGTAATCCCAACCAGATTCTACTGACAATTCCAACCATACATTCACGAAATATGCTAACAATATCCTGGGTACAATTCCAATTTCCAATCAAACCAATATAAAACATGCTTTCAAGCAAATCCATAGTCAAAACAGTCATCCAGATAAAATAATGAAAAATAAATAATTAAAATCCAAGAAAACATATTTTCTTATCATGCCAAGTTCTTCAAAACCATATATATATATATATATCATATATGTATAAATATATCTAAAGATTCATAAATAATCCACTCACTATCCCCTGGTCTGATTTTTCCTAAGGTTCTCAACCATTTTTTTCCTTGTATTAATCAAGTATTAACTTAGATTCTCGTGTTTAGGGTTTAAGTAATCTTAAAGCGTCCCTCTTAACCCTAAATTTAGCTTATCAAGCCTAGACAACTCAAACCAAACCTTTAGATTGGATAAAGACAGCTGTTGGCCGCAGGGTTGACTTCCATAGCACAGTTTCTTGTGTTTAACGCATACTCTCCCAAGATAACCTTTATGCATTCAAGGTGACTTCTTTTCCTCATATGGAATCCAATAAATATGTCTTGAAAACCTTCCTATGCATCCAACATTACTCACCATGCGTCCATATAGTGTCTCCAATGCATGGTTATCTAGATTTGGACATATGGTTTCCTAATTATGCTCTCATTTTGTTTCCCTCTCGTAGCATAGCTTCTTTCTTTGGTTCATAGAAAAGGTATGCGCTCAACCTACACTTCTCCCTTAGGTATGTGCCCAACCTATGCTTTCCTTCCTAGGTATACATCCAATGGGGGCAATTGGGCTTCCTTTGGGTAATTCTTTCCTCAAGGGGTTGTCTTATACTTCCATCTTATTCCCCATAGACTCAAAATGGAATCCACAAGGTCTTCCTATGCGTCCCATATTAACCCTATGCATCCAACCTTCCCTTCCTTCTTTCTTCCTTGATTTCCATCTTCTTTTCAAGCATACCTTTCTCCTTTCAAGCTCAAGGCATAGCCATGTGCCCTCTTTGTCTCACTTCACCTCCAAGCATGCGTCCACACGACCTTCTATGCGTTCATTACTCTAACCTTTAGGATTTCCTCCTTTTGTCTTAGGCTATGAATTAAATTACTTAGCCAATTTTTTACCCCTTTAAACTTCAAATATGAATTTGCTCTTAAGCCCGAGATCTTATCAAGGTCGGGATGTCACATTAATTAATGAGATTAATTAATTATAATTTATTTAATTAAAATTGATTTAGAATTTGACTTAATTAAATTTTAATTAAAGAATATTTTTATTTTAAGAAATAATAACTCCCCCGCAGTTGAAGGGGAGCAATTGTAGGAGTGAAGGAGAGTTATCCCTCTCACATTATACTCTCTCATACTCATGTTATAGTGGTTACAGAAGGAAAAAAGGGACCAAGAATTATCTCAAGCACAAGAAATATTCTAAAAAAAACTCTCAAGAATTCTTCCCCTTCCAAACCAAAGAAGATCCCACAATCTATATTCCTTGCCTAAGATAGCAAGTAAGCCCAAGTGGTAGTGTCCAGAGAAGTGCCTCTGTATGTGATCTATTCGATTCATGGGAAGGCTTTGTAGTATGTTGAGTTTGAGGCTCGTGTTGTTTCGTTTCGTGGAGAGGAGTTGCGAGAAGAAGAATCTTTGAGGGTAAGTTTCTCTCTTCTCCTTTACTCTCTCAAAAGTATGCTTATGCATTCATGTTTTTTTTTTTTTTTTTTTTTTTTTTTTTTTTTTTTTTTTTTTCTTTTGATTTATGTGTTTTTCAAAATTGATTATACATTGATACAAAATTCACATGCTTCCGTGAGGAATTCAATTCCTTCAAATGTATCTATTTACATTATATTAATTTTATCTCATACAATTAACTTCCTTATTTAATTTGAACAATTCAGATTAATCCAAAATTAGATTATTCTTGTTTTACCCTTAGTGAGCTAGCAGGGCGACCTCATGGACCTATAGATTAGAAGCTCCAATAATATGAGATTAATTAATTAAACTCTTTAATTAAATTAATCAACATTCATTAACTGTAGGTCACTCCACGAAAGTCCAACAATTGTACTCTTCACACTGTAGATATATTCATGTGTCCCTAGATATAACCAATCAACAGTAAGTCAACCTTTCACAAATCGCTCGTAGTTACAGGTGGGTCAAAATTACCATTTTACCCTTATAATTACATCTAATTCCTTAAGTCATGACTGCCCTCATAGACAGGAGTTTATAATTCACTTAGGATTAAGGTTGAGTCACCTATGATCATCCTATAAAATGTTATCTTCAATCAACAGTGTTATAAAGAGAGATTAATCATTTTGTTATTTGGGCTTATACAAACTCTTTGTATATAATATCCCTACTCGCATGTGTCCACATGAACGATTAGGATCAAATTGTTTGTAACATTTTATAACTCTTGTAACAATTACAAAATGGGATGTATCTATAATGTCACCAGGATAAGGCACTCAACCTTATCCATATATTATAGATCATTTAGGCTATTACTTGAACACGATCCACCTGTATGTCTGCCAAATACTGCTCAAGTTTCATAAAATAACCTTGGATATTTTGTTAATAGATAATTGAATATATAAAATAATCAATAATTATTTTAAAGAACATAATAACTACGAGGCTTTAAGGCATATATCCCAACATTTCATGGGGAGGATTTGGGGTAATAAGGGTAGGGGACAGAGAGTCATCATAGGCAAGTGAAGGAATGTTTACAGGACCTTTGTGTATGCCAACTGCAGCATCATCGAGGGTCTTTGGCAAGTGCAATCCGACGGAAAGAAGATGAGATGCGAGCCTTAGAGGAGCGACGAGATCCTAACTGTAAGGTGTGGTGAGTAGAGGCAAAGCAAGAGTTAGAGGTTTTGTTGGAGGAAAATGTACTGTATGGGAAACAACATTCTCGTGAAGAGTGGCATGTTTTGGGTGATAAGAATACAAGGTGGTTTCATACAAGAGCTTCCAAAAAACGATGGCGAAATAAGATAACAAATCTCTTAGATGAGGGAGCTTTTTCCAAATGGATTAGTCAAGGAACGGACGTATTACAGTAAGCTATTTTGAGGATTTATTTAAGTCATGCTCTTTTAGTGTTGATGTGGATTGGGTTCTGGAGTGTATTGAGCTCATGGTGTCGGACGAGCAGGGAGCTGACCAAAGAGTTTACCCGTACAAAGGTTGAATTTGCTTTGAAAGGAATGAGGCCTACCAAAGCTCCAAAGCCGGATGAGGCTAACTCAATGTTTTATCAAAAGCAGTAGGAACTGGTTGGAGATGATACTACTAATGTTTGTCTCCAAATTTTAAATGGTCAGGATACGGTCCAGGAGGTAAATCAAACATTTATTGTTTTGATTCATAAATGTAAAGAACCTACGGTCGTGAAGGATTTTTGTCCAATATCTTTGTAATGTGATTTATAAAATTATTGTTAAGAATATTGCTAATCGTTTAAAGCAAGTTTTAAACTCTGTGAATTGTAGGAGCAATCTGCTTTTGTTCCTGGGCCTTTAATTTATGATAATGTTTTAATTGGTTTCAAGTGTATTCATGCGATTAATTTCAAGACTAAAGGAAGGGTAGGGAACGTGGCTATGAGGTTAGACATGAGTAATGTTTATGACCGGGTGGAATGGCCTTATCTCTACCGTTTGATGATTAAGATGGGTTTTTGTGATAGATGGGTCCAGCTTGTCATGAGTTGTGTTGAGACGGTGTATTCTATGATGTTGATCAATGGAACCCCCTCTGAGTGGTTTTCACCTAGGAATGGGCTTCGTCAAGGAGATTCTCTTTCCCATTATCTTTTTATTTTGTGTGCTTAGGGCTTGTCTACTCTCTTTGATAACGCGATCAGGTGTTGGTCTTTGCAGAGTTCACAAATTACAAAACATTGCCCTTTGATTTCTCATCTTTTTTATGTTGATGATATATTTTCTTTAAAACTGTTAAATCTGATTTTCTTGAGATAAAAAGAATTTTGTCGATTTAAGAGTTAGCATCCAATCAAGCTGTAAATTATGATAAATTTGTTTTTATGACTAGCACGAACACAAGTAAAGATATGAAGAAGTTTATCAGTTAGAAGCTGCGGTGCCTCAGACTACTACACTGGGGTGATACTTAGGGCGGTATAAGAAAACTATCTCTTCATCAATAAAGGATCGGGTTTGGAAAGTGTTGCGAGGTTGGAAGGAGTAGCTTTTCTCGGTTGTGGGAAATGAGGTATTGATCAAGGCAGTGGCACAAGCCATTCCAATTTACACGATGAGGTTTTGTTTGTCTCTCTTCTTTTTGTGATGATTTGAATTATTTGTGTGCTAATTTTTTGTAGGGTTCTGAGGATGGGCACAAGAAGATCGATTAGTGAGGGTGGAAATATTTATGTGCGGTTAAGGATATATGGGGGTTTGGCTTTTGTGACCTTAAAATTTTTAACCAGGCTATGCTGGCTAAGCAGTGTTGGCGATTGTGTAGACACCCTAAGAGCCTTTTGTAAGGTTTTGAGGGAGGGGGGGGAGGCGTTATTTTTTATTGGGTTCTTTTTTACACATAGGTTTAGATACAAATCCTTGTTTCGTCTAGAAAAGCATTCTATGGAGATGTGAGTTTTTTATTAGATGTTATCATTGGCTAGGGGAAAATGGTTAGTCAATTCAAATTTAGGGGGATCCTTCGCTTTCTAGGTCTAGGAATGGATCAGTCAAATGGGTAGACAATCACTTGAGAAGCGGGTTAGTTGCTTCTTTGTTAACAAGTAATGAGGAGTGGGATATTGAGAAAGTTTGTGGGAGTTTCTTAGAGGAGAATGAGAAGTTGATTTTTTCAATTCCGGTTAATTGACATCATAGAGAGGATAAAATTCACCGGGCATTACATAAGAGGGGAGTTTTTTCAGTAAATAGCACATATAATCTGGGTGTCACTTTAGCCTTGGTTGGGGATGCTTCGTCGTCATTACCGAGGCCGCCGCCACTAAGGTGTGGAATTGCCTTTGGAAGAGCGTTCTCTCTTTGAAGTTTAAGATCTGTTGTTGGATGTTCTTTACTTTAGGAAGAAATTTGATGAGGAAGGGAGTGGATCTCGATCCTAGGTTCCCCTGTGTGGTGGGAAGCCTGAGACGTCTTTACACCTGTTTTCGAGATGTAAGAAGGTGAGGAGTACTTGATATTGGTTTTTTGCTCCTTATGTAGGTTTTTTTTTTGTGTGAAAGGGATTCTGGATCATCGTTGGATCGCTTGGTCTAGCTTCACGAACATGGAGAACCAGGTGATGTCTCGATGTTGTTAGTGGCACTGTGACGAATTTGGTCTCATTGAAATCATGTGGTGTTCTATGGTGGGGTGGCCTCCATCTCTTTGTCGGCTGTGACTATTCATGCTTCTATAGTAGAGTTTGGGGGGCATGTTCATGGTGGATTATATGTCCTAAAACTCGTAGATATTAAATGTTATTAATTGACCATCATCAATAAAGAGTTATCGATGTTAAATCAATAAATGTTATTGTTTGTATTGTTGTCTATTTTGTCTTAATAACCCTAAATTTAATAAACTAACATCCAAGGTTATCTTATGAGTCTTGAACTATATGTGGAGATAAACTGTATATGGAGACATACAGGGATCAATATTTAAGATACAGCCTAAAGAATCTATTGTATAGGGATAAGGCTGGGTACCTTATCCTAATAACACTATGGATACGGTTCACTTTGTATTTAATACAAACGTAATGATCCAACACATTCATGTAAGTAACATGCGAGTGGAGTTATCCTAGGCAATGAGCTTGCATAAGATTGGATCGCAAAATAGTAACCACTAGATGTAACACCGTTGACTAGTTAGTTTTCTATTTCAATAGGATGACCTAGGTGACTTAGTCTTAATCCTGAGTATATTATGAACTTCTGTTCACAAGGAATTGTCCTTTGATTTGCATGGGTAAAGGTGGCCAGTTCGTCAACCCAATATGCTTACCATTTTGGGGATAAGATCGAGGAGTTAGGAACATAATAATACAAGATGAAACTCACTTTTTCCTACCATAAAGATAAGTAGATGAGTGTTTCCTTAAGTGGTGTCTCCAGGACTTGAACAAAGGGCCTTACCCTCTAATTGGCTCGAGAGAGGTTTCTGTTTATTGGTTGGACCATAAACAGGTTGTTCATTAGAGGAGAACTGATACTTAAGGAGCCAGAGATAACCCAAGGGTAAAACAGTAATTTTACCAAGTGAATGACTAATTTGTTGGTATTTATATATATCCATGGACACAAAAATATATTTGTAGTGAGAAGAGTACAGTTTGTGGGTCTTTAATGGAGTGTACCTACAGTTAACGAATATTGATTAACTTGGTTAATGAGTTTAACCAATTAATCTCATATCCTTGGAGCTTCTAATCTACAGATCCACTAGGTCCCTTCGTTAGCTCACTAGAGGATACTTAAAAGAAATAATTTGAATTGTTCAAATTAATTTGAGAAATCTATACATTAATGAGATTAATATATAATTAATTATGGATATGATCTATAATTAAATTGGAGTGCAATATTTGAATAAGATTCAAATTAATTAATTTAAGTGAATTAGGTTCATATAGAATTAATTAATAAAGAGGTTTTACACATATATATGGGATGTATATGATAATTAAATGTATACATTAAATTGGGGTTAATGTATAAATAATTATTTAATTATTGTGCAAATTAAAATTAAATAAGTGTTATTTAATTGTGCAAATTAAATAAGTGTTATTTAACTGGATTAATTAATTAGATATGTTTGATTTAATTAAATGGGCTAATTAATTAAATAAATGTCATTTAATTAATTATAGAAAAGAAAAATATATTGAAAATGGTTTGACCCTTCTCTATATAATGACCTCCCCATGGTCCTTTAGGAATGCAATGAATACACAATTCTCATTGCAGAGAAACTCTGACAATACACAACTCCTTAGTGTTATTGTGCAGAATTTTCTCGAAGACACAAATCCTCTCTACTCTCTAAAATCTTATTCTCCTTTCCCTCTCTCAATAGTTGGATACCACTTATCCCTATATTGGAATCCTAGAGAATAACGAGGTAACACTCGTGATAGTGTTCGAGATCGCTCAAGGAGTCGTTCATGATCAAGACCTTTTGGAGATTTGTTCGTTGGAACTTTGTAGAGGATTGTTCGTGGCACTTAGGGAATCTACAAAGATAAGAATCGTTCTAACCATTTCCCAATAACATGCTAGTTTACATGTTTATCTATTCTGTCTAGTACAATGATTTTGTTTATTGTAAAAATAGAATCATGGGATGCAAGATGATCTCACAGGAGATACTTCCGCTACAGGATTCTATCCTCCCTTCAATTGGTATCAGAGCCAATTTCTTGCATCTTTGTTCTATATATTTTTTGAAACAAAATTATTTAGATGGGGGTTTTCATATTCTGCATTATGAATGTTTGAATGTTGGTTTGCAAAATTGGATATATTTTTTTTTTTTTTGGCACTATATCTCTTTTTAGTTTGATTAAATTGTAAGGGTCCGTTGTGTTTATGGGCAATTTAATTCATGCTTCGAGTCTATAAGGCTGTGTCGATCGATAGAGCAACGGTTGCTGAAGAGATCAAGAAGAACGGAAGTGTTCGAGGCAAGTTCGAAGTCGAAAATGAGGAGAACAGCAGCATTCTGCCGCACAGTGTCGCAACGCTGCAAGGTAGATGCGTGTGCAATAGTCGCAGCGTCATGCTGCCCTCAGCATTGTACCACTTCGAAGTTTGGACAGAGCAATCTAACGTACATGGGACGAGTCGGCTGATCTGTTTAACCTAAATTTCCTTATGTAATTTTATTTTATATATTAATTAATTTAATTAATATAATAGTTATATTAATTTAATAAATTAATTTTATTTTAGAGTACCAAAATCGATCCATTTTTTGTTGTTTAATTTAATTATGCATTGAATGTATGTTTTAAATTAATATTTGAATTTGTATTACATATTGTATGTCATATAGATTCAAAATATTACCTACCTTAGGATAAACATGTACATGCATCATGATTAAATATAAATGGTTATATTTTATAGATGCATGATTGAATTAGTGATGTATGATTAACTTAAGCATGTCTATGCATCATACTATATAATAAAATTGTTCTAATAAATAGTAGAATAATGTATGTGAATGCTTGATGTGATTATAGTGTTAATAATTCATTAATTTATAAAGAGTTATAGTATTAATGAGATCGATTAAAATTTATAATCTAGATTGTATACAACCATAGGTCCAAATTTTTTTAAATGGTTTAAAATTGACTTATGTTATTTTTAATGAGATTAGAAATAGGTTAATCTTTTTAATTTGTTTTAATTGGATTAAAATGAATTTCAATAAAAGATTAAATTTATAAAATAATTGCTCATAAGGGACCTTTGTCTAAGGAAGGTTATGTCTAAAAAGGGGTATTTAAGCTGACGAAAAGGGAACATCTCACCTGGGAATCGACCTGGAAGGTGAATTGGGCAAATATTTTATAGGAAAATTGCTTTGTATGGCAAATACATTTTAAAAAACTAAAGTCATGACTTCAACTTTTTTGTAATTGCAGTTGTGGGCAATCACATAGTAATCAGATAACAATCACATTGAAATCTTATAGCAATCAAATTTTCAGGTGTAAGGATTTTTTCATGTTTACAAAAAAAGCAAAACCTAGGCATACGCGTCCAGTTTTCAATTTTTTTTTTTTAAATTAAAGTTGCAATTGTCCTTATTTTATAAGCATGCAGTAAATGATTGATTTTATTAAAAAAATTTAATAAATGAAATCAAGTGTTGTTAAAATATTCAATATAAATGTTATTTTGAGCAAATGTAAAGGGCTTAGAAAAATTCATTCGTCGAAGTTTTAACTAAGTGGGAGGAAGTTGGTATATATGATATATCAAATATTCAGCTCTTACGACCCCAAGAGTTCAAACTGTAAGATCCATGCTTCGCTTCGTATCGCATTGGGAGCAGCCTCCCTTCGAAGAGTGTTTACAATGGGTCAATAACAAGGTGAATGGTGAAAGTATTTCTAGTAAGTAGGAGAGGGACGCATGTCAACGTACCGCACGATATCTTCCATTATCTTGCACCATGAGATTCCTATGGTCCACCTACGTGTCATCCTAGAGCAATCATCCCTTCAGAGGGCCTCATCATAGGGGTCGGAACAATGCAAACTCTAGCAATGGATAGGGTTTCTTAGGTTAATCTTCAACAATTATCTTTCCCTTCGGTAGCCTATTGAAGCGTACCTCTGATATCCGAAAATAAGAGAGTCACACTTACAGGATGAATTAAGTTAGTTAATGAATTCTTGACCAAAACAAATTATAGGAATAAGAGTTATTCCAGTATTAGTGTTTGACTAAGATTGTCTCAATTCAGAGGAAGAGTGGTTGATCTCCCTTCGATGGTTGTTGCTCTAAACCTCTGAAGTATCATTGCAAAAACTTAAATAAATATTTTAATTGGGGTTCTTTGATTAAATATGTTTTTGCTAAATTCATTGGATAATTAAGTAATGGGTTATGACAAAGATAACTAATAAGGTCAATTGATTGTTATATGTTTCAGCATGTCTTCCACAACCATATCTTTGCTTAAAAATGAGAAATTAATCGGTGAAAACTATGCGACGTGGAAATCTAATCTGAATACGATGCTAGTTATTGATGATCTGTGGTTTGTCTTGACAGAGGAATGATCTCCAGTCCCCACTCGAAATGCATCTCAATTGTTGAAGGATGTTTATGATTGTTGGACGAAGGCCAATGATAAGGCCTGGATCTACATCTTGACAAGTTTGTCTGACGTTCTTATCAAGAAGCATAAGGCCATGATGATTGCACACTAGATCATCGAGTTCCTCTAGGAGATGTTTGAACAACCATCTGCTCAGATCTGGCACGAGGCTTTTAAGTACAATCACAATGTGCGCATGAAATAGAGCCAATCAGTGAGAAAACATGTTCTCGACCTGATGGTCCATTTCAATGTCGCCGAAATGAAGAGTGTGGTCATAGACAAGCAGAGTCAGGTGTTCTTTATTTTAAAATCTCTTCCAAAGAATTTTCTTCAATTCTGCAGCAATGCAATAATGAAAAATACAGTACAATCTGACTACCCTTCTGAACGAGTTACAAACTTTTTAGTCTCTTATGAAAGATAAGGAACCAATAGAAGGAGAGGCAAATGTTGTCCATTCCAAAAAGTTTTATAAGGGTTCATCCTTTGGAACTAAGTTTGTTCCTTTGACATCTGGTACTAAGAAGATTAAAAAAAAAAAAAAAAAGAGAAGAGGAAGACTCTTGCTACTGGCAAACGCAAGGGCAAAGCGAAGGTTGGCAAGGACAAGTGCTTCTACTGTAATATGGATAGTCATTAGAAACGCAATTGCTCCAAGTACCTTGCTGAGAAAAAAAAAATAAAGGTAAATATTATTTAATAGTCCTAGAAACTAGTTTAGTGACAAACGACCATGATGCCTGGATACTTGGTTCATGAGCCACTAATCATATTTGTTCTTCTTTACAAGGAATTAGTTCCTTTCAACAACTAGAAGAGGGTGAAATGACGCTCAAGGTCAGAACGGGAACACCGTTTCATCTCAGGCAGTGGGAGCTACTAAGTTGTCTTTTGGAAATAGATTTTTTTTTTAGAAAATTTATACATTGTTCCCAAGGTAAAAAGAACCTTGTTTCTATTTCTTATTTAACTGAACAATCATACTCTGTTTCTTTTAATTCAAATGAAGTCTTTATTTTGAAAAATGGTATGATTATTTGTTCAGTTAAACTAGAAGACAACTTATATATGTTAACACCAACTGAATTAAAAGCACTTTTAAATCATGAGATGTTTAAAACTGCTAATACTCAAACTAAAAAGGTGAAGAATTTCTCCAAGTAACAATGATACATACCTTTGGCAATTGAGATTAGGCCACATAAATTGAGAAATTGGTAAAGAATGGACTTTTAAGCAATTTAGCTGATGATTCATTACCTCCATGTGAATCATGTCTCAAAGGAAAAATGACTAAAAGGCCTTTTACTGGAAAAGATTACAGAGCCAAAAAGCCTTTAAAGCTCATACATTCGGATCTTTGTGGTCCGATGAATGTAAAAGCTAGAGGAGGGTACGAATACTTCATCTCTTTTACAAATGATTATTCGAGGTATGGTTACTTATACCTAATGGAACATAAGTCTGAAGCTTTTGAAAAGTTCAAAGAGTATAAAGGTTGAGTTGAAAAACGATTAGGTAAAACAATTAAAACATTTCGATCTGAACAGAGTGGAGAGTACATGGATTTAGAATTCCAAGACTATTTGATAGAACATGGAATTCAATCCCAACTCTCAGCACTTGGTACACTTAGCAAACTGGTGTATCAAAAAGGAGAAATAGAACCTTATTAAATATGGTTCATTTTATGATGAGCTATGCTCAATTGCCTAACTCGTTTTGGGAGTATATAGTAGAGACTGCAGTTCACATCTTGAACAATGTTCCCTTGAAGAGTGTTTATGAAATACCTTTCGAGTTATGAAGGGAGCATAAACTGAGCTTACGTTACTTCAGAATGTGAGGTTGTCCTACACATGTGTTAGTGAAAAATCCTAAGAAGTTGAAACCTCATTCAAGATTGTGCCAATTTGTTGGTTACCCTAAGGAGACAAGAGGTGATCTATTATATGACCCTCAAGAAAATAAAGTGTTTGTATCGACAAACACTACATTTTTAGAGAAAAATCACATGAGAGATCATAAACCACGTAACAAAGTAGTATTAAGAAAAACTACTGAAAAATTAATCAGGGTTGTTGGTGAAGCTGGTCCTTCATCAAGAGTTAATGAAGAAGTTAGTACTTCAAGTCAGTCTTGTCCTTCTCAATCGTTGAGAGTGTCTCGACACATTGGAAGGGTTGTGATACAACCTGACCTTTACTTGGGTTTAATTGAAACTCGGGCTGTCATACTAAAGTGTCTATATCATTCATTC
This sequence comes from Benincasa hispida, assembly GCF_027475165.1. Taxonomy (NCBI): domain Eukaryota; kingdom Viridiplantae; phylum Streptophyta; class Magnoliopsida; order Cucurbitales; family Cucurbitaceae; genus Benincasa; species Benincasa hispida. The sequence goes on from NC_143478.1 coordinate 11,812,537, forward strand.
CCTGTTTAATACTACTTGGGTTTAATGTTCCAAGTAACAATCATTCCTTGTCTGTTGTATCAAATCTTTTGGTTTTGATCAAAATGTTGATGAATCTTGTATCTACAAGAAAATCATTAAGGATAAAGTAGTTTTTCTAATACTTTATGTAGACGATATTCTACTCATTGGGAATGATTAGGGTACCTTACTGACATTAAGGAATGACTGGCAACCCAACTCCAAATGAAAGATTTGAGAGAGGCGGGATCGTAAGAACAGAATGCTAGCTCTGTCTCAAGCAACTAATATCAACAAAATGTTGACTCGATATTTGATGTAGAACTCTAAGAAAGGTTTGTTACCTTTCAGGCACGAGGTTCACTTGTCTAAGGAACAATGTCCTAAGATACCTCAAGAAGTTGAGGATATGTGACCTATTCCTTATGCCTCAGTTGTGGGTAGGTTAATGTATGTTATGCTTTGCACTAGGCCAAACATTTATTATGCAGTGGGAATTGTCAGTAGGTATCAATCCAATTCAGGGTTAGACTACTGGACAACGGTTAAAAACATCCTCAAGTATCTTAGGAGAAAAAAGGACTACAAGCTGGTGTATGAAGCTAAGGATTTTATCCTTACAGGATACATAGACTCTAATTTCCTAACTGGCAAGGATTCTAGGAAATCCACATTGGGATTAGTGTTTACCCTTAACAAGGGAGTTGTAGTATGACGTAGTATTAAGCAAGGATGCATTGCATATTCCACTATGGAAGCTGAGTATGTAACTGCTTGTAAAGAAACAAAGGAAGAAGTTTGGCTAAGGAAGTTCCTAAGTGATTTGGAAGTGGTTCCAAATATAGACTTGCCCATCACTTTATATTGTGACAATAGTAGGGCAATAGCCAACTCTAAAGAACCTCACAGTCACAACGAGGAAAGCATTTTGAGAGGAAGTATCGCCTAATATAGGAGATTGTGCAAAGGGGAGATGTGATCGTCACAAATATTGCCTCGAAGCATAACATCACTGATCCATTTACGAAGGTTCTTTCGGCTAAAGTGTTCGAAGGTCATCTAGAGAATCTAGGTATACGAAACATGTACATTGTATAATCTAAGACAAGTGGGAGATGTGTAATTGGTATATGAATGCTCTAGTTTATTGTATTTAACATTATCCCACCTTTTGGATTGTGTACAACCCATTGACTAGAGTTTTAGTTCAAGTGGGAATTTTTTGGGTTTTATGCCCTAAAATTCGTAGACAGTAAATGTTATTAATGGACCATCATCAATAAAGAGTTATGGATGTTAAATTAATAAATGTTATTGTTTGTATTGTTGTTTATTTTGTCTTAATAACCCTAAATCCAATAAATAACATCCAAGTGTTAGGGTTGATGCCCTAAATCTCGTAGGGTCCCGTAGTTTGTAAACACTTTGTGATTTATAATATATGATATTTTATTCACTTCAATCTATGAAATATGAGATATTTTAGTTGCATTAACAACAAACCAATAAACTAAGATCCATGGTTATCATTGTAACATAAGCATGTATGTGGAGACATACAAGTGGATCGTGATTTAAATGATAACCTAAATAGTCTGTAGTATAGGATAAAAGAGGGATACATTATCCTTGTGACACTATGAGTGTGGCTCGCTTTGTAGGTGTTACAAATGTTGTAAAGTGCTACAAATGATATGATTCTGATCATTCATGTATTAGACATACGAGTGGGGATATTCTATACAAAGGAGTTTGTATAAGACTGGACCACAAAATGTTTAGCCTCGTTATATAACGTCCTTCATTTTGTATAAGACCAGACCACAAAATGTTTAGCCTCGTTACATAACGTCGTTCATAATTGAGACTTTCATTTCACTAGGATGACCATAGGTAACATGACCTTAATTCTGAGTGAGTTGCGAACTCCTGCCTATGAGAGTGGTCTTTTGATTTGCATGTGGCCAGATCGCCGACTCAACAAGCCTACCATTTTGGTGATTTGTCTGATTGAGGAGTTGGGAACTCAACTACACAAGATGAAATTCACTTCTTCCTCGAAGCAGGGGTAAGTAGATAAATTTCTCCCTTAAGGGCTGATTCCAGGTCTTGAACAATGTGGCGCCACACCCTCTCTTGGCCCGATAGGGGTTTAGTCATAGTGGGACTATGATGTATTGTTCATTAGAGGGATAAGTGGTACTTAAGAAGTTAGATGTAACTACAGGGGCAAAACAATAATTTGGCTTAGCTGTACTTACGAGCGATTTATGAAAGGTCATCGTACTGTTGATTGGTTATATCCAATGGACATAGAAATATATTTGTAGTGCGAAGAGTGCAGCTGTCGGTCTTTAGTGGAGTTCCCGGCAACTAACGGATAATGAATATCGTGATTAAAGAGTTTGGTCAGTTATTCACATACCGTTGGAGCTTCAAGCTATAGGTCCATGAGGTCCCCTTGGTAGCTCAATGGATTCAAGTTGAGAATCAGTTTTTGGGTTAGTTTGAAATGTTCAAATTAACAAGAGGGAATTTGGTTATATGACATAATTAAATTAATTCAATTATATATGATATAATTGATATAGTGTATTTGATACATTATTATTTGATTGGAGGAGTTAATATAAATATGATTTATATTAAATGCCATAAAAAGAGAAAAAAAAACTATGGTTTATGTATTGTATATAATGCAATATTGAAATTATAAGTTATAAATATAATATGATAAGTTAGTTATTGTATTTATTTATAATTTATTAATTATATGATAATTAAATTTCTTTTTCTCCAATAACCACCCTTAGTGGGTGATTAGAAAGTTTTATGGCAATTGTGGGTTAAAACGATTTTTTTTTTCTAATCAATATACACAATAAGTCTGATCATACTCACTATCGAGTGACTACACGATTGACTATCGAGTTTACTATACGATAGTACACTTTACTAAATGATCGAGCGTCGAGTCCATGCGATAAACCTTTATCTTCTACACGATACTTCTGTCCAATACTCGGTCGTTCTTCCTCCTTCACTTCCTCCTTCCCTTTATCCAAAATAAGCCAGAGCCCACATCTCCTGGTTTTTCACACCGAGAATACCAAGATAATCTTGTGGTGATATCTAGTTCTGTTCGAGGATCGAGTTTTACTCGCTGGTGATCGAGGAAGTTCCAGTTGCTCGTTGCGTTCGTGCTGTTCGACGCATTAGTGATTGATCGAGGGAAATATATAAAGAAAGAGTTCTTCAAAGGTATGGTCTCTCTTATCCTTTATTTTTTTTTATTAGAAGTATGTTGTAATTTATCTTTAATTCATAATCGTTTATGTATGATTCTAAATGTTTGAGTTCTTTCACAATGGAGTTTGGAACGATCCGTTTCCGCTCAAAAGTCCTCTATTTTAGAGTTCCTTCACCAAGGTTGTCTTATGAGTCTTGAACTGTATGTGGAGACATACATGGATCAATGTTCAAGATACAGCCTAAAGGGTCTATAGTATAAGGATAAGGTTGGGTACCTTATCCTAGTAACACTATGGATATGACCCATTTTGTATTTGATACAAACGTAATGATCCAACGCATTCGTATAAATGACATGCGAGTGGGAGGTATCCTATGCAATGAGTTTGCATAAGACTCGACCACAAAATAGTAACCATTAGATGTAACATCGTTGACTAGTTAGGTTTCTATTTCAATAGAATGACCTAGGCGACTTAGTCTTAATCCTAAGTATATTATGAACTCTTGTTCACAAAGAATTGTCTTTTGATTTACATGGGTAAGGATGCCAGTTCGCCAACCTCATATGCCTACCATTTTGGAGACAAGACCAAGTGGAGAGCTGGGAACATAATAATACAAGATGGAATTTACTTCTTCCCGCCTTAAGGGTAAGTAGATAAGTGTTCCCTTAAGTGGTGTCTCCGAGACTTGAACAAATGGTCCTACCTTCTCATTGGCTTGAGAGAGGTTTCCGTTTATTGGTTGGACTATAAACAGGTGGTTCACTAGAAGAGCACTATGGTCCACTAGAAGAGCACTGATACTTAAGGAGCCAGAGGTAACCCAAGGGTAAAATAGTAATTTGACCCAATTGAAGTTACGAACACTCATGAAGGACTAACTTGCTGGTATTGATCTATATTCGTGGACATAGAAATATATTTATAGTGAGAAGAGTATAGTTGTGTGTCTTTAGTGGAGTGTACCCACAATTAACAAATATTGATTAACTTAGTTAATGAGTTTAACCAATTAATCTCATATCGTAAGAGCTTCTGATCTATAGGTTCATTAGGTCCACTCGTTAGTTCATTAAAGGATACTTAAAAGGAATAATTTGAATTGTTCGAATTAATTTGAGGAAACTATATATGATTGAGATTAATATATAATTAATTATGGATATGATCTATAATTAAATTGGAGAGCAATATTTGAATAAGATTCAAATTAATTAATTCAAGTGAATTAGATTCACAAAGAATTAATTAATAGAGAGCTTTTGCACATATACATAGGATGTATAAGATAATCAAATGTATACATTAAATTGGGTTTAATGTATGAATAATTATTTAATTATTGTGCAAGTTAAAATTAAATAAGTATTATTTAATTATGCAAATTAAATAAGTGTTATTTAATTGAGCTAATTAATTAAATAAGTATTATTTAATTAAATGGGCTAATTAATTAATGAAATGTTATTTGATTAATTATAGAAAAGAAAAATATATTGGAAAATGGCTTAGCCCTTTTCTATATAAAGACCTCCCCATGGTCCTTTAGGAATGTACTGAATATATAATTCTCATTATAGAGAAACTCTGACAATACACAACTCCTTAGTATTATTGTGCAGAATTTTCTCTAAGCCATAAATCCTCTCTACTCTCTAAAACCTTATTCTCCTCTCCATTTCCCAATAGTTGGATACCACCTATCCTTCTATTGGAATCTTAGAGAATAATGAGGTAACACTCGTGGCAGTGTTCAAGTTCGCTCAAGGAGTTATTCGTGATCAAGACCGTCTGGAGACTCGTTTGTTGGAACCTTGGAAAGGATTGTTCGTGGCACATGGGGAATCTACACAGGTAAGAATTATATCTACAGAGGTAAGAATTATTCTAACTCTTTCCCAATAGCATGCTAGTTTACATATTTATCGATTCCGTCTAGTACAACGAATTTTTTTAATTGTAAAAATCGAATCACGGGATGTAACGCGATCTCACAAGAGACACTTCCGCTGTAGGATTCGATCCTCCCTTCAGTTCATTCGCCATTGAATGATTTGAATCCTTATGTTAGTTCAGTGGGTGTTGAAGACTGCCCTCGTTGGTTACCCCCTCTCCTCCAGCCCTTGCTTTATCTTATGACATGGGGTGGAGGCAGGGGGATGGGATGCGGCATTGGGTTAGGTCTTGCGAGATGGTGATAGAAAGCTTCATAGGATGGGTTGTCACTATGTCTGCGGTGAGTTTGATCCGTTGATGTTGGAGGTTTGGGTTATTGTTGATGGGTTGAAGGCTATTGCCTCTCGGGGTTGGTGCTCTATTATTGTTGAGTCTGATAGTTTATCTACGACAGGTCTATTTTTGGGTGAGGAGGTAAATTTGACTATTGTTCGCTCTTTGGTGGATGAGATTTTGGAGGTAAATAAGGATGAAATTGTGTGTTAATTTAGATATATAAGGCGGTCCCAAAATCAGGGGGCGGACTGTTTGATGAAATGAGTGATGAATGAGTTTTGTTCTCATGTCTGGTGGGACGATTTTTCTCATTGAAACCGTCAGTTTTCTGAGGTGGATTTTTCTTGTACTCGTTTTGACTAGTTCTTTTCTACTTGTTTGTTTAAAAAAATTCAAATGGACAAAGACATATATATATATATATATAATGACGAATAAATTTGTAGGCCAATAAAATATTGTTGACTTTCACCAAGGCTAGTTAATGGACTTCAATCACACCAAAAACCTTTGGACCCAACACACTATTGAATATACACTTTTTGAATAGTGTAATAAATTTAATTGCTTGCAAGTCCACTCTACTCAAATACTACATCTTCTAACTCAAGTTGTCAAAAAATCAACATTTAAATATTATTCATTTGCCCACTCCATTATTATTTGATTATGGCTTACCATTTTTCCTCCAACAAAACTTCATTGCTATGCTAAATTAAAATTATAATATGCAATGTCCCTTTTATTTTTCTTTAATATGTCAGTTAACTAAAGATATTTTATACCTTTGTTGAATAAAAAGTTGCATACATGCTTAAAATTGAACAATCTCATTAACTCATTCTTTCAAGTTTAATTTGTATCTCTAGTATATACTACCTACTTTAGCCAAGTATATACAATTATGCATTTTTTGTTTTCCTTTTTTCTTTCAGAAAGTTTTTTAAAAAAAAAAAAATACAAACGATGTTAATTTTAGTTCTACTTTTTCCTCTTAACACTTGTTCATAAACATTATTGATGATTTTTTTAAATGAAAACAAAAAATAGTGATTATTAAAAACAAAAATACTTGTAGCAGTGGTACTAATGCCACATAGAATTAATTAAGAAAATTTTCACAGATAGAAAAATGTCAAACTATTTACAGAAATAACAAAAAAAAAAAAAACACTAATAGACATTGATAGACTTCTATCAGCAACTATCAATGATAAACTTTTATCAGTTTCTATCACTTATAAACTTCTATCAATCTCTATCAGCCTCTATGAAAAATATTAAAATTTTATTATTTTGTATAAATAGTTTTCTTTATTTTTCTACTTTTAAAATTTTCCAATTAATTATCCAAAAATGTCACATAACCAAAACATAATTGTTTTTCATATTTGAGTTAAAACTATTTCTAATGAGAATAATTCAATAGATAAGACATTTATTATTAGTCTTCAACTGTGGATGGTTTCATCCTTACCTAGTAGTTGTAAACTAAAAAGAAGAAGAAAAAAGAAAATACTCCACATTGATTTTTAGATCTCACGATCATAAACAAATTAGGAAATTAGAAATTATATATATATATATACACGCGCGCATATATAAATAAATTCACACATAAATAAATTCATGTACACCAATTTGACCTTAAGCATATTCAAGGGTGCTAAGGCTCCTTTTTGAGGTTGAAGTTTTGAATTTTTAATGACAATCTTAAGCACAGTTACGTGTTTTGAGGTGACGGAACTCAATAAAAAAAAAAATGCTTTATTTTTGCAAATTGTTTCAAAATTACTGCAAAATAACCCTAATTTTACACGACCGTAAATACACATAAAATGATGTCTATAGATTTGATACATATATAATTATATATACATACATAAATATGAAATTAAATGTTCTTACCTTACATATATATACTCACCTTCCTTTTATCACAAATGCAACATTTACTTTTCAATTGATTTAATTTAATGCATGTAATTATTTTTATCTTTAATTTTTCATTCACTAGGGATCTTGTTTAATGATGATTTATATTTTATTTTTGTAACAATATTATTATTATTTGCTCTAGTTTATTCTTTTGGATTTCATGTTTTAAAACAAGCAGTTAGAGAATATGTGTGATACATGTGATTAAAAATCTTAATAATAGAAACTATAAAATGAATATATTTTTAATTAATTTAAATAATAAATATAAAATATAAAGTAATGAAAGAGATAATAACTAAAATAATATATATGGTTTACTAGGTTATATTGAATATGTAATGTGATCATGGCAAATTGATTCAACAGATATAAATCTCAAGAAAAGAGTGTCAACCAATAACTATGTTACTAACACAAAAGCCATATTTGAAAGTAATTTTGGCATGACCAATATTACTTTTTTTTTCTTTTCTTTTTGAGATAGACCAAGATCGCTTTTATCATTGTTAAAATCACTTCACTTTAAAATAGTAATTACGTTTAGCAAATAAACAAAATTAATTTTAGAAAAAAAATCATTTAATGTGATGATCTTGGAATTTGATTGATCGAAAATCAGTAACATAGAATAATAAATATTAACTTTTCAAACTAAAATTCAAATCACAAATTTTCCTCCATTTTTCATAATTTTCCTCGAACTTTTCTCTAATAATTAGTAGTTCAAATCAATCTTAATTATATATGAAAATCATATCATACCAATTATATAAGATTCATTCAAAATCACTCCTAATAATTCAAAATCACTTTTCCTTAATTTTCTAAAAAAATAAAATTCCTAAAAGCATCTTCCACCACGTCTCCACCATCATCCATCTCAGTAGCGAATTCACCCTCATTTTCTTTTCTCTCCATATTTTCTCGATTTTCAGTGATTGTTTATCTTCGATTGTTACTCTTTGAAAATTGGAATTCATACTCTTTCTTAAAAACTTCTTTCGTTTTATTGGTTTTTTTAAAATATGTTAGACACTTATTGGCCAAAGTGGAAAAGTTATGTATAATGAAAGGGGGAGATCATAAGACCCTATCCTAAAAACTACATATAATGAAGGGGTGTGACCATAGGGTAAAATTGATATTATTAAAAAATTTAATGGCAAAGAGGGGAGGTAAAAATCCTCTCCTTAGGACCCCTTCTAATAGATATATAGTAGAGATTTTTCTCGAAAAAAAAATATTGAAATATGGATTAAACTTATCACATAAGCTAAAAAAATATATATAATTCTTTTGGTGGAATAAAATATTTTTCACTATAAAGAAAAATATATAAAAAATGATAGACCTTCCATGATTATTTTTTTCATGGTAAAATCTTGAAAATAAACACCTAATGACTAAAAACGAATGTATATAAAAATAAAAATAACCTTGCATACTCAATTAAATCTCTCCAAATTTGAATTTAATAGTAAAAATAAAACGTTTGATTTGTCAAAATTTATAAAATATCCCTAGAGATTAAAGAAATGGACACAAAATAATAAACAAACAAAAAAAAAATAATTCTAACTTTTAATACAAACAAATGTGTATATCAAAATAAAACGAATTTGTAAAATTATTGACTATATTTCAAAATGACCTAAGAAACAAATTTAGACACATCTTGATGACAAACAATACTAAAAAAAAATAGATGATATGCCTTATTTAATAATATATTTTTCACTGTCAATCTTGAAATAAAAACTTAAGAATTCAAAAACAAATGTATATTAAAATAAAGTGGAACTGTTTAGATATAAAACATAATAAACATATTCAATTAAATCTCACTGAATTTGAATTTACACAGATAAACATTAAAGAGATGAGAAATAATACTTAAAAAAAAAAAAAAGAAAGAAAGAAAAATAAACTAAATACCTTATTTAATAAGCTTTAGAAAGAAATCTTTTTTTTTTTTTTTTTTTAAGATTTTCTAATAGATTTACGCAAAAATATTAAATTAGCAAAAAATTTTTTATTCAAAATCTGCATTTCAATTTGCATGTCACGGTGAATTGTTCGTCATTTCCTTCTAAAAAAACAGTCACTCTTTCTTTTCTCCACTCTTTCCTTTCTCCAATCTTTTTGCTTTTCTTCACATGCTGATTAACTATTTTTATTTTGGGTCTAAATGAATTAATTTTAAAATGAGAACTTAAAAAGCAATATAAAATATAAACAAACCAACGAATTAGTCTTAAAATGAAAAGCAATACAAAATATAAACAAACCTTTAGTCGTTGTATGTCGTTCTACAACTCTATAAGCAAATTTCTAGTTGTTGTATGTTATAAACTCTTCTTAGATTCCTCTTAGCTTTCGATTCTCTTATACCCATATTTAGAAAAATGAAATAAAATATAGATCTCATATATATAGATGAGATATCTTCTTTGATGATACCTTTTTCTCCGTCAAATGTGTAGAGATTGATTTGATAATTGTCTTAATTAAATGGGAGTTGAGGATACGTTTCAAATGCACAAGTAATTATCCTCAAGAGATGCTTGAGTGAGAAAGTGTGTTTTGATTAGGTTGATTTGAGAATTGTCCCTTAATAGGAGTTGAGGGCAAAATAGGAATATTGCTAAAAATAAATGGCAAAATGGAGAGTTAAGGATAGTATAAAAAAAAAAAAAAAAAAAGAATTATACAACTTTGAAAACAATAATAGTAGTAATAGTAAAACTATTTTTTATTTACATTTTTTTGCTTTAATGTTCCTTTGAATGATTGTGATAAAAATTTAATTACAAAATTACAAAACTAAAACGAATTTTATTGTCATACTAATAACTAACTTCAAATATAAATATCATTGATATAATAATCTGCTTAAGCAAAGACAATGAGAACAAATACAAATTTTAGGCAAATAAGAACAAAGGATTTAAACTCAAAACTATTGTCTTTTAACTAAGTAGTTCTTTTTTATTTTTTATTTTTTTATCTCATTCATTTTGTCCTTGCGAAGGAAGAAAATTAAAATTTTAAATGTGAATTCTTAAAATTAAACTTTTGATTGAGAATTTATTTTTTCTTGAATTCAAAATTAGTAAATAATTATCATCAAATGAAGTAAAAGAGAAGGTACCTAAAACTATATATTTATTGTGGTGAAAAACTATATAATTATTGTTTATCGTATAATATATTTATATATAATCATATCATGTAATTCTTGATGTTTCAAGAATTTTATTTTAATTTAGAAATGAAATAATTTTGAATCATTGGTTCAAATAAAATTGAAAGGTGAAAACAACCAAAACAATCTAATTTGTATAACCAACGTGATTTAATAATGATTCTACATTTTAAAATAAATATTAAAATTGTAAAAATTAAGTATATCTATTTCTTTTTCACTCAAAATAAAATATAAATAACAAAATTATGGTAGAAAAATTTGAGACATAATTCTTAATGCAAAAATAAGATTTTTTAATGAATACACTTGTGATTGAGTTTAAATTTTAAATACACTCGTAATTGAATTTAAATTTTAAATATTGACATGAATAAAAGTAAAGAAAGAGAAAAAAAAATAAATAAAGTAGATGAAATGAATAAAATTAAAACACATGTGATGTAACTGAAATGAAATTTGTAAAATAAAATTGATAAGAAAAATAAACAAAATAAGATAACTTATTAGTTAATCTTAGTTGTTTGCATTAGTCACATTTGTTTCTATGTTCTCTATATTTCTTTTTTCATTTTATATTTTAAAACTCTGACTTATAGATGTATATATAAATTAAATGGTGTGTGAAGTATATAATCATATTTAGAAAAAAATTAGGATTAGTAATAAAGTACAACTTCATGTTATGTGTATTCCAATTTCACTTCAAAGCCATGTAAATGCGGTGCCAGGTTTTGCAAAGTTTCTTTACCAAAAAGGTTTTTATAACTTTTATCCTCACAAAATATACTCATTGCCACATCATAAAGTATGTACATATCTTGAAATAGAGTGATTCTAAGGACAAAATATATATATATATATATATATATATATATATTATAAACTTGATTAAAAAAGTGTACCTGAGTTACCAATTAAATTTATTAATCTTGAAAAAAATATATAAAAATTTACTAAGTTTACTAAAAGGTCTAAAATTGGAAAAAAGAAAAAAGAAATAAAGAAACAATCACAATAAATAACAAAATGAAAAGGTATGCAATCTTCTACAAAAACAAAGAAGTATACATATAGTTGTTGTTGGAGATTTGGTTTGTTGTCTTTATAATTTTATCTAAGGCTTTGGTTCTGTAGATGTTTCAAATAAAGTCTCAACATCCAGTTATGACATCAAAATATTTTCTTGCAAAATATTTTCCTTATCTAGAAATATCCAATTGTGATATTTAGTCCGATATGTTCTTTTTTTGAAGCGCGTTTTTTTATTCCAAATGAGGACTTGTTTCCTTTATTGGATTTGATTGTTTAAAGAGAGTTTTATAGACCATTTAGGGTCGTCACATTTATTCAATTGAGCAAGAAGATTTATGTACTTCAGTCAAATTATTCTACATCGTATTCTTGCTCGTTTGCTCATTATTCTACTATGCAAGTTCTTCATCTGTTGAGTGCAACACATCGAATATTTTAAAGGTCTTAGGGGGAGCCTAAGCCATAACTGCTAGAGAAGGGATTCTCAGTCTTAGGAGAGCCTAAGTCTCAGCTTTGGAGGAAGAGTTCTCCATCTTAAGGAGATCCTAAGATTCACCAGTGAAAGGAGTTCACTAACGTGAGGAAAGATATCGTCGTGAGAAGAGTCACGCACACTGTCGGCTGTTGAAGTGTCAGACGCTAATATTAACATACTTCGGGGGAGCTTAAGTTCAATTAAGGAATCTCACATCTATGGGGAGTCTAGGTGACATGTGAGTTAAGCTCTACGTGAACCGCTGTAGTAGTTGATGTATTACAAATAAGTACTACGTTATGAACTACTATAATATTAGTGGGCTATCTTTCCTGGGCACTTTGCCCCCCAGATGTAGGTGTTTATGTAGGTGTTTATCCCGAAATAGGTTACCAACTGTTGTGTATCTTTACTTGTTTACTTGTTGTTGGCATTTTTTTTGTTATAGTTGTTGACAGTGCTTTCTGTTTAACATTTGCATATCGAGTGACAAGTTATCCTATCATTTATTCAATTGATATCAGAGCAGATCACCTTTATCTCAGGTGCTTCGATCATGGACGGAATCAAGGAAGAAGGCTCTAAAACTCGTTCACCTATTCTTGATGGAACAAACTATTCGTACTGGAATGCTCGAATGACTACCTTTTGAAGTTGATTGATAGCAAAACTTGGAAGGTTGTTGTATTCGAATGGACTCATCCTACCATCAAAACCGATTATGAAAAGGAAACCTTAAAGCCAGAGGCTCAGTGGTCTGGAGATGAAGGTGAAGTTTCTTTGAGAATTCACATACCTTGAATGCCATATTCAATAGTGCAGATCGCAACTTATTCAGATTAATTAATACTTGTGTCTCAACTAAGGAGGCATGAGATATCTTGTTCATTACTCATAAGGGAACATCTAAAGTAAAGATGTTTAGGTTGCAGTTGTTGACATTAAAGTTTGACCATTTTAGAATGCACAATGAAGAATCCATTGCTGAATTCAATGTACGTTTGCTAGATATTGTGTATGAGTCATTTGCTCTAGGAGAGAAGATTTCAGAAGAAAACTTGTTCGGAAGGTGTTGAGATCTCTATCTAAGAGATTTGACATGAAAATCACTGCCATTGAGGAAGCTTAGGATATAACAAATCTTAGAGTAGATGAATTATTTGGCTCCTTACTCACTTTTGAAATGTCCCTTAGTGGAAAAATTGAAAAGAAAAATAAGGGAATTTCTCTTCAATTTGTTTCTAAAGAAGAGTTGATTGATGACGATAAAAAATCAAAAGACTTTCTTGCTGAATTGATTTCATTGCTTTCAAAACAGTTTAACCGTGTGCTAAAACGTTTTGGTAAGAGGTTTGGCTCTTATCGTAACAACAAGTCTGGAGGCTCTACTCCCCCGATCAATTCAGATCTTAGAATAGTAAGAACAAGTCATGTAATCTACTTTCTCACAAGGAAAAGAACTTCAAATGTAGAGAGTGTGGTAGATTTAGTCGTATTCAGGCTGAGTGTCCCACTTTTCTGAAGAGATATAGCAAAGGTCATGTATTAACTTTGTTTGATGCTGAATTTGAAGATAGTGGTGACTTAGAGGATGATGTCAAAGCGCTTATTAGTAACATTTCTTCTTACACCTCATCATGTGATATTTCTAAATATGATGTGTATGTAAAAAATGATCTGAAGGAACTCTTGAACAAGAGAACCATTGAGTGGAAGCAAATCGTTCCAAACCCATTGTGAAAGAACAACACATTTACAATCAAACAAGAATAGTTATGCATCATCGAGTAAATTACAGCATGTTTTTAAGTTAAAACCAAAGGGAATCAAGTGACATACCTTTGAAGAACTATTCTTCGACCCTCGATCAACACCAGTCAAATGTCCAAGAAAACTTGATCAGGTGCACGAACGCAACAAACAACCAGTGAGTCACACAAACTGTCTGATCCTCAAACACAATCGAGTAAGACTCGATCTTCGACCCTTGAATAGTAAACTCGACACTACCAAGAGGCTACCTTGGTATTCTCGATGTGAGAAACCAAGAGGTGTGGGCTTTGTGTGGATTTGGTAGAGGGAATGAGGAACTAAAAGATCGAGTAAACGATCGAGTAAGTGAGAGAATGAGAAACGTCTATCATATAGAGTTGGATACTCGATCATATAGCAAATGAGGAGCTATCGTCTAGTAACGAAGAGCTTGATCATTTACTCTTTCAAAAGCTATCGTATAGCTTTTCTCTACCCGATCGAATATGATGCGATATTAAAAAATGAAAACAATTTTCATTTTTATCCTTCAGATATTAAAAGTGATAATAACTTCCCACTTGATCGGTTAATAGAGAAAAATAATCAACCACAATTATCTTATAATTGTTTTTGTTATAAATAAATATAATAACTAATTTATCATATTATATTTATAACCTATAGTTTTAGTATCACATCATATGTAATATATAAACCATCGTTCTTTTTCTCCTTTATGACATATAATATAAATCACATTTATATTAATTCCTCCAATTAATGTATCAATCAATGTTAGGATTGGTGTCCTAATTCTTCTGGTAGTCTCGTAGTTTGTAAACACTATGTGAATATATTGTTATTAATAAAATAAGTGTTATTTTATAAGCATTTACTCAATCCAATAAACTAAGATTCGAGGTTATTTTATGTAACTTAAGCATGTATGTGGAGACATACAAGTGGATCATGCCTTAAGTAATAACCTAAATGGTCTGTAGTATAAGGATAAAGGAGGGATACCTTATCTTAGTGACACTACGGATACGACCCACTTTGTATGTTGTAAAGTGCTACAAATGGTTTGATCCTAACCATTCATGTGGAGACATGCGAGCAGGGGTATCCTATACAAAGAATTTGTATAAACTGGACCATAAGATATAACGCCGTTGATAATTGAGACTTACATTTCACTAGGATGACCACAGGTGACATGACCTTAATCCTGAGTGAGTTGGGAACTCCTGCTGATGAGGGCGGTTCTTTGATTTGTATGGGTGAGAGTGGCCAAATTGCTAACTCAACAAGCCTACCATTTTGGGGATTCGTCTGATTGGGGAGCTGGGAACTGAGCTACATAAGACGGAATTCACTCATTCCTCGAAGAAAGGGTAAGTAGATAAATTGCTCCCTTAAGGGTTGATTTTAAGTCTTGAACATAGTGGCCACACCCTTTCTTGGGAAGAGAGGACTCAATCATAGTAAGACTATTGACTTATTGTTCATTGGAGGAATCAGTGGTACTTAAGGAGTTAGATGTAGCTACAGAGGAAAAATGGTAAATTAACCCAATTGTACTTACGAGCGATTTCTGAAGAGTCATCGCACTGTTGACTGGTTATATCCAATGGACACAGAAATATATCCGTAGTGCGAAGAGTGCAACTTTCGGTCTTTAGTGAAATGACCGATAGTTAACGAATGGTGGATCTCGTGATTAAAGAGTTTAGTCAGTTATTCACATACCGTTGGAGCTTCAAGTTACAGGTCCATAAGATCCTCTTAGTAGCTCAATGGGTTCAAGTTGAGAATCAGATTTTGGGTTAGTTTGAAGCGTTCAAATTAACAAGAGAAAATTTAATTATATGTGATATAATTAAATTAATTCAATCATATGTGATATAATTTATGTGATGTATTAGATATATTAATTAGAGAAATTAATATAAATATGATTTATATTAAATACCGTAACATAGAAAAAAAACTATGGTTTATATGTTTCATATGATGAAATTGATAGGATCCTAATTATGTGGGAATATCAAGAAAGGAAGAATAGATGAAAGGCGGTTGAGTTGGTTAAGAATGTCTTCCAATTCCGTTGGGAGAAATGGAGGTTTAAAAGGAGAAGGAAACGGAAAGAGAGATAGAAAAGCCTGAATATCAGAAGTGAGGAAGGAGAACTCTCGAGAGTGGGAGTTCGGAAGACGATGTCGTGGAGAAGCCATCGTAGTATGTCGCTCATCGTCTACTTCCATTAGGCGATCGTGTAGTAAAGCCTAACAATCATGTAGCACTTAGTAGACGATCGTATAGTAAAAGGTCGGCGATCGTATAGGTTCTGGTAGGCGATCGTGTAATAGTAATAGCTAAACGATCATGTTAGAGTTCGTGGGCAATCACAGGGATTTAGTAAGCAATCGTTTAATAATGCTGAGCAATCATGTAATAGATTGTAAATGATCGTTTAGTGTCTGGTAAACGATCGAGTGATAATTGTAAGCAACCGTTCGGTCTTGTTGACTCTTACCGTTTAGTAATGAAGTGTTCATCGTTCAGTTCCTTTTCCGGAAGATTGTACCTACTGTTACGTTAATAAAGATTTCCAAGAATCAGTGTCCTAACAAATTGGTATCAGAGTAAAACCACCTGGGTAAGCATGGCTCAGAAATGTCGGATCGCTTCTGTTAAACACCGACATTTCCACTTTCTTGAATTTACTACGATCACCAAACGCTTCTTCCCCAGTTGCTTTGACCGAACTGTTTGTTCCACAGACATTATTGGTATTTGATCTTTTCGCCTCCTCCACCACCTTTGCTTTTCCTTTGGCTATTTCCGTAACATAGGAAATGAGTATCTGTTGGTGTTTCTCTACTTGCATCCCCAATCGTTCGAGGCTCTTCGCTAACGATGCCAGAGTCCCCTATTGTTACCAATAACTTCTGCATCTCGACTCTACATCCGGAGATCTCTTGGTCGAGTAACTCTAATTTCTCTTCAAAGCATTTCTGAGCCATGCTTGCCCAAGTGGTTCTGCTCTGATACCAATTTGTTAGGACACTGATTCTTGGAAATCATTATTAACGTAACAGTAGATACAATCTCTGGCAAAGGAATTGAATGATGAAAACTTCTTTACAAATGATAAGAGTCAACAAGACCGAACGGTCGCTTACAATTATCACTCGATTGTTTACCAGACGCTAAATGATCACTTACAATCTATTACATGATTGCTCAATATTACTAAATGATCGCTTACTAAATCCCCGCGATCGCCCACAAACTCCTACACGATCGCTTAGTTATTACTATTACAGGATCGACTACCAGAACCTATACGATCGCCTACCTTTTACTATACGATCGTCTACCAAGTGCTACACGATCGTTGAGCTTTATTACACGATCGCCTAGTGGAAGTAGACGATGAGTGGCATACTGCGATGGCTTCTCCACGATAGCGTCTTTCGAACTCCCATTCTCGAGAGCTCTCCTTCCTCACTTCTGATATTAAGACTTTTCTATCTCTCTTTTAGTTTCCTTCTCCTTTTAAACCTCCATTTCTCCCAAAGGAATTGGAAGACATTCTTAACCAACTCAACCGCCTTTCCTCTATTCTTCCTTTCTTGATATTCCCACATAATTGAGATCCTATCAGAAATATTAAAACTATAGGTTATAAATATAATATGATAAGTTGGTTATCATATTTATTTATAATATATTAATTATGTGATCATTATTCTTTTTCTTTAATAACCGATTGAGTGAGAGGTTATTGGAAGTTATGGTAAATGTGAGATAAAAGGAATTTGGTTTTCCAAAAATTAGTAATTTGATTCATTTGGATCTATCTCATAGAAAAGGTTATCGAGTAAAATAGTTTTACTAAACGATAGCATATACGATCGAGTACCGAGTTTACTATACCATAGTTATTCACTTACTCGTTGCTACATGATCGAGTAGCAAAGTCTATGTGATAGGCTTCTTCGTACTAAACGATCGAGTATCTAGTTTATGCGATAGACTCCATCCATCTCCTACTTACTCGATCGTCTACCAACTTCTTTCCTCTATCCAAAGTCACACAGAGCCCACAACTCCTGGATTCTCACACCGAGAATACCAAGGTGACACTTGTGGTGGTGTTCTTATTTAGTTCGAGGGTCGAGGATCGAGTTAGACTCGATAATGATTGAGGATTTTTCAGTTCGTGTTGTTGGCTGGTCTGATCGTTACGTTCGAGTACTTCGTCGGACGTGTTAGAGTTTGATCGAGGGATACTTGAAGAAAGAGTTCTTCAAAGGTTTGCGCACTCTATACCTTGTTCATTCTTTTAAGAAGCATGCTTGTAATTTACTTATTATGCATAATCGTTTTCGTTTAGACTGTAATTGTTTTATGTTCTTTCTCAATGGAATTTAGAATGATCCGCTTAACCTTACTGGATATCTATGTATTAGATTACCTTCAATTGGTATCAGAGCAAGGTTGTTCTGATATTCCAAATTTCATTGTTGTATTGAACTTATTTTACAGTCTTGGTGGGTTTTAAGTGTTCTACAATGTATTTAAGTGTTAAGTGTTTGTGGATGGTTTGATGGATGTTTTGGGATGATGGCCTCTGTTTTAATGCTTTCTTTTATATTACAAAGTTAATTTGCAAGGGCCCCTGTGTTTTGGGCATAATTAACTTGCTATTGAGTCTATATTCAAAGTGTTTGAAGAGTCTTGAGTCATTCATGATGAAGTTTCAAAGAAGCATGGAGATGTTGTTCTCATCGAGGAAGAAGACGACCAAGCTTTGGTTGTATCGTGTAGACCCAGGCTAAACGATCGACTAGAAAAGTTCTAACTCGATCATGTAGCATTTACTAAACGATTGTATGGCTGATGCTAAACAAACGAGTAAAGTGTTTACTCGATTGGTTTGTGTTGGCTACTAGATCATGTAAATGATGGGGGTAAACGATCACTGAATATATGATACTCGTTGCATGGTAGGTGCGCGCACTAAACGATCAAGTAGGCCAGCATACTTCATCACATAGTCACTGACTACTCGATCACTCGATATGTGATACTCGTTGCTTGCTCCTCGATCATCTAGATGATCATTCTTCATCACATAGTTGTCGTCTACTCGATCGTATATGCATGTGTTTAAACTCGGTGCGCTGCACGATCAAGTGGCCTTCATGCTTCATCGCATAGTCAAAGGTACTCGATCGCTGTTACACGATCGTGGTTACTCGATCAACGTTACTCGACGATCACAAGGAAAAGCTACACGATCCGTGGAACGAGGATTCACCTGGGCGGTTCAAGACCTGGTTTGCTTGTTTACACCGATCGACTCGATGGTTCAATGTAATAACTAGTTTTATTTCAGATTTTGAGGCATATTATCCCGATCCATCAATATTTTTAATGTACATGAGATGTATGTTAGTTTATATGCCATAATGTATGACATATAGATTTAAAACACACCTTAGGTTATAAATTTATTCATGCATCATATATTATAAGTGTTATAATATAATAGATTGCATGATTAAATTACAAGAAAGCATGCTCATGCATCATATAATATAAGAGTTATATTTATGCATGCATTAAGCATATTTATGCATCATCTTTATATTATAAGTATTATAGTATAAAGGTGTATGAGAGCATGTATGCTTGGTTCATTACTTTTTTATATAAGAGATATAAAAGTAGTAATGAATGAACAATGCATGGAGCATGACACTTAGGTTTGTTTATAAGAGTTATAAATGCCTTGTGGGTGTTGCTTTGTATTGTGGTAGGTTTTAATTATTTCATTTTTTATAAGGGTTATAATTAATAAAATTAGAATTAAAATCGATAACCAAGTGTTGCATGAAAACTTAGGTAAAATCATGTTTTAAAAAGGTTTTAAAATTTGATTGAGATAGACCTAAGTTCATGGCTCTAATGAGATTAGAAACCTATTTTAATTTTTTAAAACCGCTGTTTAATATGATTAAATTTATTTAAATAAAAGATTAAATTTGTAATAAATCTATCTATAAGGGACTTTTTGTCTAAGACGGGTTCTGGCTAGGCTGAGGTATTTAAGCTAACGAAAACGAAACACCCTACCCTCGAAACCTACCTGGAAAGGTGGATTAGATAGATTTGCTACATGCATGCAACAGTTGATTAAAATTCGTTAAAGTTTTTAATGAATGATGATCAAAATTTAATTAACTTTCCAAAGTAAGAGTTACTTTTGGGCAAACCTAAAAAGTCACTTAGTTAAAATAATTAGCCATGTTTTTCTAAGTAAACTAAACCCTAGGTTCTTAAAATACTCAGTGGGAGGAAAAAATGTATATAATATGTCAATTCCACTCACATTTCTCCCTGAATGTTCACCCCGTGAGATTCATGCTTGGCCTCATGGTGACCTGAGAGCACCCCCTTCGAATGGTATTTGCATGGGTCAATATCAAGGTGAACGGAGAGAGTATTTATAGTAAGTGGGTGAAGAATGTATGTCAACTTGTCCTGCGGTCTCCTTCATTGGTTTGCACCGTAAGATCTTCTTGCACGGCCTCGTGGCGCCCTGGGAGCGTCCCCCTTCGGATGGTTTATGTGGTTGGTCAATATCAAGGTGAACTCCAGAAATGGATAGGGTCGCTTTAGTTTTTGCCCCAATCGGATTTTTTCCCTTCAGATTGGCTGCTTGGGCGGAACTCTAGGATCAAAAATGAAGGGTCACATTTACTAGAAATTGTTAAGCAATTTAATGATTTCTTGACCAAATCAATGATGGCTAGTCGTTATAGAAACAAGAGTTGTTCTGGTGTAATGATTGGTTGAAAGTGTCTCAATTCAGAGGAGGGATAAATTGACTACCCTTCGATGGCTTTTGTCCTAAACCACTGACGCGTCATTGCAAAAATAGATGTCATACGGGGTTCATTTAGATTTTGCTAAACCAGATTGGATTTGTTTTCAAGAGTATTTGCTAAAATCTAACGTAGATCAATATGTTTGTTTTTTCAGCAACATGTCATTGTATGATTTTTCGTTAGTTGCCTTTTCGAATTTGATCGATTACATACATTGGAAAGAGTTTATTAAAACATATTTTGTGGTAAACGACCTCGAGTTTGTCATAGTTGGGCCAATTTACCGTTTTTCCCCTATAGTTATATCTAACTCCTTAAGTACTACTAATTCCTCTAATGAACAATACATCATAATCCCACTATGAAAACACTTCTCGGACTATGAGAAGGTGTGGCGCCACATTGTTCAAGCCCCAGAATCAGCCCTTAAGGGATCAATTTATCTACTTACCCCTCCTACGAGGAAGGAGTGAATTTCGTCTTGTGTAGCTGAGTTCCCAGCTCCCCAATCAGATGAATCCCCAAAGTGGTAGGTTTAAGTTGACGATCTGGCCACTCGCACCTATGCAAATCAAAGGACCGTCCTCATAGACATGAGTTCCCAACTCACTCAGGATTAAGGTCATGTTACATATGGTCATCCTAGTGGAATGAAAGCCTTTGTCGAGACTAAACATTTTGTAGTTTGATCTTATACAAACTCCTTTGTATAGGATATCCCCGCTCGCATATCTCCACATGAATGACCAGGATTAGATCATTTGTAGCACTTTACAAAACTTGTAACATCTACAAAGCGAGCCATATCTGTAGTGTCACCAGGATAAAGTTTCCCTCCTTTATCCATTTATGATAGACCATTTAGGTTATCACTTAAGGCATGATCCACTTGTATGTCTCCACATGCATGATTAAGTTACAAAGATAACTAGGGATATTAGTTTATTGGTTTGTGGTTAATGCAACTAAAATATCTCATATTTCATAGACAGTTGTGAATAAAATATCTCATATTATTACATCACAAAGATTTTGTTCATACATGTGTTTACAAACAACAAGACCCTATGATATTTAGGGAATTAACCCAACAATCTCCCACTTGTCCTAAAGCTAGTGGGGTGTACAAGAAAATTACAAATACAAACCAATAAACTAGGGTACAAAGGCCCAGTACAACAATACTCCCACTTTCCCTAGTCTAGTTGCAGGAAGTCCCGTAGACCCATGCTCTGTAGGTGACCCTCAAACACTGTAGCCGTAAGAGCCTTCGTAAACGAATCAGTAATATTTTGCTCCGAAGCTATCTTCGTGATTATCACGTCCCCTCGATGCTCAATCTCGCAGATGAGATGGTACTTCTGCTCTATACGGTTGTCGCGTTTGTGACTGCATCATTATCATCAAAATAAAGGATGATGGGCCTAGACATGTCTGGAACAACTTCCAAATCAGTCAGGAACTTCCTGAGCCAAACGGCCTCTTTAGCAGCTTCCAAAGTCGCTATATATTCGACCTCCATGGTGAAGTCAACGATGCACCCCTGCTTAGTGCTTCGCCACACTACAACCCCTCTGTTAAGAGTGAATACTGATCCTGAAGTGGATTTCTTAGAATCCTTATCAGTCTAAAAATCAGAGTCCATATATCCTATAAGGATCAAATCCTTAGAACCATACACAAGCCTGTAGTCCCTCGTTCTCCGAAAATACTTGAGGATGTTCTTGATGGCTATTTAATGACCCTGTCCTGGATTAGACCAATATCTACTGACTATCCCCATAGCATAGTAGATGTCAGGCCTAGTACATCAAACTGCCAACAACAGATGCATAGGGGACCCGTCTCATTTCCTCAACCTTTTAAGGTGTCATAGGTCATTGTTCCTTAGACAATGTAACTCCATGTCGAAAAGGCAAAAGGCCCCTTTTAGAGTTCTGCATCGAGTACTTGATAAACATCTTGTCAATGTGCGAAGCCTAAGACAGTGCTAGCATTTTGTTCTTTCGATCTCGAAAGATTTAAATCCCAAGAACAAACTGAGCCTCTCCCAAATCTTTCATTTGGAATTGGGTTGCTACCAGTTTTTAACTGAAGTCAATAAACCTACATCATTCTCAATGAGTAGGATATCGTCTACATATAACAGTAGGAAAACTACTGAATTGTTGATGATTTTCTTGTAGACATAAGGCTCATCAACGTTTTGGTCAAAGCCATAAGATTTGATCGCAATATCAAACCTTATGTTCCAAGATCGAGATGCATGTTTCAGTACATAAATAGGCCGATTCAGCTTACAAACCTTTTGCTCCTGACCTTGGGCTATGAATCCCTTGGGTTGTACCATATAAACGGTCTCCTCAAGATTACCATTCAGAAAGGCATAGTCATAATATGAGGCAATGGATAGGAGGATACGAATAGACTACAACATGGAAATAGGCGAGAAAGTCTCCTGATAGTCAACTCCCTCCACCTTAGTATAGCCTTTTGCCACAACTCTAGCCTTGAATGTTTGCATCTTCCCATCAGCACCTCGTTTCCTCTTGTAGATCCATTTACAATCTATAGGTTTAACCTCATCAGGTTAATCTACAAGATCCCTTACTAAGTTGAAGTACATATACTCCATCTCGAGATCCATGGCTTTTACCCATTCATTTTGGTCAACATCCTCCATTGCCTTCTTGTAAGACAACAGATCCTCAATCTCGCCATCGGCTACCATAGCAAGGATTTTAGTTAAACTCATATAGCGAAAAGGTGGGTTCATAACCCTCCCACTACGTCGAGGTTCTCTCAACTCTTGAGGTGGATTTGACCTATGAGATGAACTTCCATCAACAACTTTTATTCATGTAGCAGGCCTTTCAACAACTTTTGTTGAAGTTTCAGTAGTTCCGTTGGAAAGATCATGCAACACGATTTTACTTGTTGGACTGTGCTCCCTTGTATGTCCTCCTCAAGGAAGATAGTGTTCGTTGATACAAACACTTTGTTTTCCTTAGGATCATAAAAGTAACCTCCTCATGTCCCTTTTGGTAGACTATAAATAGGCACAGCTTCGAACGTGGTTCCAGTTTCTTAGGATTAGCCTTAAGCACATGTGCTGGGCAACCCAAATGCGGAAGTGACGCAAACTAGCTTTACGCCCGTTCCAAAACTCCAAAGGTGTTCTGGCAACATTCTTGGAGGGAACACAGTTGAGGATAAAAGCTGCAGTCTTTACTGCAAAACCCCAAAATAAGCCTGGTAAGGAAGCGTCACTCATCATCGACCGAACCATGTCCAATAGGGTTCTGTTTCTTCTCTCTGATACACCATTCAACTGAGGTGTACCAGGTGCTGAGAGTTGGGAAACGATTCCATGTTTTATCAAATAGTTCTGGAACTCTGAATCCAAAAACTCTCCATCCCGATCAGATCGAAGTGTTTTAATCCGTTTATCTAATTCGTTTTCAACTTCAGCCTTGAACTCTTTGAACTTTTCAAAGGATTCTGACTTATGTTGAATTAAATAAACATACCCTGTTGGGATTGGTGTTCTAATTCTCCTGGAATCTCGTAGTTTGTAAACTTTGTACACATTCTTATTAATAAAATAAGAGTTATTTTATTTGCATTTACTCATATCCAATAAACAAAGCTTCGTGGTTATTGTATGTAAACTTAAGCATGCATATGAGATATACAAGTGGATCATGCCTTAAGTAATAACCTAAATAGTCTATAGTATAAGGATTAAGGACGGATACCTTATCTTGGTGACACTACGGATACGGCCCGCTTTGTAGAGGTTTACAAGTGTTGTAAACTACTACAGATGGTCTAATCTTGACCTTTCATGTGGAGACATGCGAGCGGGGGTGTCCTATACAAAGAGTTTGTATAAGACAAGAATATGAGATGATTAGTCTCTTTATATAACACTGTTGATAATTGAGACTTACATCTCAACTTAAACGATCATAGGTGACATGACCTTAATCCTGAGTATTTTAGGGTCTTCTGCCTTTGAGGGTGGTCTTTGATTAGTATGGGTGAGAGCGGCTAGATTGCCAGCTCAACAAGCTTACCTTTTTGGGGATTTGTCTGATTGGGGAGCTGGGAACTCAGTTACACAAGACGGAATTCACTCCTTCCCCGAAGCAAGGGTAAGTAGATAGATTGCTCCCTTAATGGCTGATTCAGTCTTGAACATAGTGGCCAAATCCTCCATTTGGAAGAGAGGACTCAATCATAATAGGACTATGACTTATTGTTCATTAGAGGAATCAGTGGTACTTAACGAGTTAGATGTAACCAAAGGGCAAAACGATAAATTAGCCCAGCTGTACTTACGAGCGATTTGTGAAGGGTCATCGCATTGTTGAATAGTTATATCCAATGGACACAGAAATATATCTGTAGTGCGTAGAGTGCAGCTATCGGTCTTTAGTGGAGTGCCCGACAGTTAACGAATGATAGATCCCGTGATTAAAGAGTTTAGTCAGTTATTCACGTACCGTTGAAGCTTCAAGCTATAGGTTCATAAGGTCCCCTTGGTAGCTCAATGGATTCAAGTGGAGGAATTAATGTAAATATAATTTACATTAAGTACTATAAAATTGAAAAAGAACTATGGTTTGTATGTTTCATGAGATGAAATATTAAAACTATTGGTTATAAATACAATATGGTAAGTTGGTTATCATATTTATTTATAATAGATTAATTATATGATAATTAATTTATTTTTCTCTAATAACCGATTTAGTGGAAGGTTATTGGTGGTTTATGGTAACCGTGAGATAAAAGGAAAAATGTTTTCCTAATTTTAGAGAGTTGCCTCATTCGGAAATAATTCACAGGGATAAGCTATCAAGTGAAAGTGTTTCACTAAGCGATAGTTGGGCAGAGACTAAACGATCATGGAGCTTTTAATAAACGATAGTCATTCAACGGATCGTAGCTAAACGATCGTTTAAGTGTTGTGTATATGATCGTTGACCTGTTGATCATAGCTAAACGATCGAGTGGTAAGTCTATGCGATAGGCTAATGTTTACTAAACGATTGAGCACATCATCTATGCGATAGATAATGTCTTATCTCCCACTTGCTCGATTGTCTACTCGATTGTTGTCCTCCAGTCTCTTCCTCAAGCCAAGATCATACAGAGCCCACAACTTCTAGATTCTCACACTGAGAATATCAAGGTAACCATTGTGGTGGTGTCCTCACTCACTTCGTGAATCGAGTGTGACTCCATTAGTTCGTGGAGGCTGCATTCATTGTGTTCGTATTGTTGCTCGTGTTGTACCAATTGTTGTGTTCGAGCATTGCTATTCTTGGACATTGATCGAGGGAATTGTGAAGAATGGTTCTTCAAAGGTACACATACTCTATCCCTTGATACTCTTGTAGCATGCTATAATTGTTTTCGCTAACTCTTTATTTGAACTCCATCGCATAGGAAATTTTCTTAAACAAAACACCATCCAACTTAATTGTTTTCGCCTCAAAATTTACTGTCACATATTCACTCAGTAGTCCTTGTGTTCTACCCTAGACTTACGAGGAAACCTAATGAGGCTTATACTTGGGTTTTACTAGGAAAACTTGCATGTGCAACGCATAACACATCACCGCAACTCATACCATAATCGCATCACATTTACAAGGATGTGGAGGCTGCATTCATTGTGTTCGTATACTTGGGTAGTGCGAGACTTCTATAACGAACGGCTACATGGCACCAAGGATGTGGTGACCATAAAAAAGGAAATGGTGTCTTTCAGTGCAAAGGACATCAATGAATTATACTTGATGAAGAGCAACCCAGATGTACTGGGTAATAAAATCATTGAAGATCCTACTAGAGAGTAGATGGAAGATATGCTGCAAACATTAACGCAATCGGGCACTAAGTGGACGGTTTCATTAAGACATCAGAACCCTGGTGTCCAAGACACTGCTTCTCAAGGCGCGTCCAAGACATGCTATACCCCATCGCATATGTGAATAGAACATTGAACCTTGCCCAATTAAACTACAGTACTACTGAGAAGGAGCTTCTTACGGTGATCTTTGCGCTCGAAAAATTCAGAGCCTATTTACTGGTATCCAAAGTGATAGTTCACACCGACCATTCGGCAATTAAATACTTAATGAAAAAAAAGTATGCAAAGTCGAGGCTAATCCGATGGGTGCTTCTCCTCCAAGAATTCAACATGGAAATAATTGACCGCAAAGGGACGGAGAACCAGGTTGCGGACCACCTATCGAGATTAGAGAATCTGGAAGTAGACTGCATTCAGTCGAAGGTGAATGCAACCTTTCCAGATAAGCAGCTGTTCAAACTTGAAGAATTACCATGGTACGCAAATGTTGTCAATTACTTGGTCTGTGAGCAATTTTCGGAGAATTACACAGCCCACCAAAAGAGGCGATTTATACATGAATGTAAATCCTACTATTGGGACAAGCTGAATCTTTATAAGAGAGGGTCAGACCAGATCTTGCAACTATGTGTACCAGAGACTGCTTACCAGTGCATACTTTCCCAATGCCATGACTCACCTTATAGTGGACACCTCGAAGACCAACACACAACAGCAAAAGTGTTACAAAGCGAGTATTACTGGCCGACTTTATTCAGGGATGCGCGAGACTATTCCATTAAATGTGACAGGTGCCAACGCACGAGAAACATTTCATGGAAGAATGCAATGCCAATGAACATTATATTAGAATTGGAACTCTTCGACGTGTAGGGCATAGACTTCATGGGATCATTTCCATCGATCAAATGGTCACAAGTACATTTTGTTGGCCGTCTATTATCTCTCCAAGTGGGTTGAAGTGGTATCATGCATCACAAGCGATGCAACAACAGTCTCCAGATTCTTGCGGAAAAACATCTTCACTCATTTTGGCACCCCACGTGTCTTAATATGTGATGAAGGCTCCCACTTTGTCAACGGTGTTATCAAAAAATTGCTGCTCAAGTACAATATCCACCCTAAGGTCGCCACCGCATATCATCCACGGACAAATGGCCAAGCCGAGATGTCTAATAGGGAAATCAATCTGATCCTAGAAAAGGTGGTGAATCCTTCACGCAAAGATCCGGCCACAAAGCTTGACAATGCTTTATGGGCATATAGGACCGCTTATAAAAACATCTATAGGCATGTCCTCGTATGCGTTGGTGTTTGGGAAGGCATGTTACTTACCGTTAGAATTAGAGCACAAGGCACTGTGGGCAGTGAAGAAGCTCAATTTTGATTTGAAGACTGGAGGGGAGGAAAGAAGACTTCAGTTGCTCGAGCTAGACGAATGGAGAATTCAAGCATATGAAAATGCCAAGATCTACAAGGAACGCGCAAAACGTTGGCATGACAAATGACTACGCGAAAAGAATCTCTAGGTTGGACAGAAGGTCTTATTATTCAACTCTAGGCTACGACTCTTTCTCGAAAAATTAAAGTCACGTGGGTCCGGCCCATTTATAATTAAAGAAGTATTCCCACACAGTGTAGTCAAATAACCAATGAAGAAGGGACCAGCACATTCAAGGTCAACGAGCAAAGAGTCGAGATGTATCATGGTGGAGACTTGCATCGCGAGAAAACCTCCATGGACCTGAGGAATTCCTGACTGAAGTAGAAATGAGCAGTCTCTGCGCTAATATGCGATACAAACTCATCAGGGACACATTTTTTTAAGTATCTTTTTTATATTTTTATTTCCTGAACTTATTTTACCTTTTTGTACAAACACTACTCTTTAAAATTATTAACTCTGTCTTTCATACTTTTTACCCTCTTAATATTTAGCAACGATCGTAGTGAACGATTGTGGTGGAGCTATGCGATGAACTAAAAACATGCGACTAGTTCGATCAAACCATCGCAATCGAGGAATCGACCCACTACAAGCAAGGATGCGATCATAGAAGATGCAAGCAACAGAGCAAATTTGGGGGTTTTATCTTTCTTTTGTTCCAAATTCTGCACTTCATTGCATCTCACTTTAATTTTGGTAAATTTTATTATCACATCCTCATTAGTTTGATACAATCATTAAATTGTGATTACTTTATTTAGTCGCCGCATTTTTCCCGTACCAATTATGATTTCAATGATGAAATTCATGCCTTTATTTCTTACCGCATGTACTAGAGTCAACTTAATTTTAGGACAGTCAATTCATGATACATTTCTAGAAGTTAGTGGTCTACCAACTTTCTTTCAAAACGAATTTTATGAAATTTCCTAAGAGTATCGCATGAGTTATTTCAATCTATCAGTAATGAGGACATTGCTGTTTATAAATTTGGGGGTGCTAGTAGTTATTTTCAACCTTGCAACTTTTAGAGATTTAAAAAAAAATCATACTGTTAAGATCGAATCCTACTCGTAGTTGGATGTCCGCATGACACCCGTGGGGGCAAGCCAAAACGAAGTTGGAATCGTGATCAACGCATAATTCAAGTGATCGCAACTCCGTTGCCAAGTAAAATAGGCATGAGTTTAGAATGAGAAAGAGTGCCTTGCTCGTAGTTGGATGCACACATGACACCCGTGGGGGCAAGCCAAAACGAAGGCTAGGCACTTGGATCAGTGCAAGGTCACAAAAAGAATATCTAAACCACGCAAGGATAAAAATCCTTTGAAAATACCCCGATTGGAAAAGGTTTTGAAATAAATCATGCGATGTCCTGGAAACATTTTAGGAAGAGACCAGGATAGAAATTGAGAAGGCGTTGGTTCATGAAATTTGAATAAGACACCTTGAGAAGTCTAGGTAGGAAAAAGGCGGTTGACTCTTTAAAGAAAATCTTTAGTTTATGCTTGAGGATAAGCATTGTTTTAAATTTGGGGGTGTGATAACGGGTAGAAATGCTTGTTATTACAGCGTAAATAAATAAAACAATGAGGGAATACGACGGTAAAAATAAAAAATATCGTGTCCAAAAGTGTTAAACTGATAAAATTGTGATCGCATGCGCCCATCGTATAAAAACAGTTAATTTACTTTTTTTGTACAGGAAAAATGCATTGGTGCAAGTAAAATTGCGATCCAAGGAATTAGGCGTCCACGCGCTTGAAAGATTGCAATTGCAAAGTCATGCAATCGTACGCGACCGTGAAGAGTTGCTCGAGACGGTGATCGAATGAAAACTGCGAAGCAAGGTGATGGCATAATAAATCATGATGGGACGAAAATCTGATGATAGTCGAATCTGAATTTAGTTGACAAGCCATTAAAGCCACACTGTAGTAAGTACACTCAACTTTCGGTGACCATTAATCGGTGCATCAGAGCAGGAGATTTAATGGCCTGCTCTAAAGGATCTTATACCGAAGGTTCCATGAGCGGGTTTAGATCGCACCGATTTCACAGTGATCGAAACATAAACAACATACATTCAACACATACAGTTATGAATATAATCTAATCATTGGCATGCTCAGAATATAGTAAAAATCATGGAAAGGGTTCATACTAGATGATGACACTCTTCGAACGTCTGAACCCTAAGTAGTGGAAACCTCCAACGGATCTACCAGCACCCGACGAGTATTTCGACTACAACAGCACGATCAGAAAGTACACGAACACTGCAGCGGGGACAACACAACCATAAAAGAAACCCGGGTATCCTTGACATCAAAAACCCAAAGAGTGGGCTTTGGTGAGTTTGGTAGAGTACGGAGGAGAAGGTGTCGTGTAGACGATAAGCAAGTGGGAGTTGAAACTCTGCTACGTATAGCGAAAATGCTTATCGTATAGTAGAGCTACACGATCATATAGGAAAGACTGAACGATCGTTTAGGAAAAACGTATACGATCATTTAGAGAAAATGTGAGGCAGACGATCATTTAGACGAATGAGCTTCTATCGTATAGGCTCTCGCGATCGCTTTCACAAATTCTTTTGGGCACGGGCGATAATACGAATGCACGATTGATCAAAATGAAAACGATTTTCATTGTTTTATTCCGTCGGTTACCATAACCATCGCATCCCACTTCCCACATCCAAACGTGGATAAATCCCTTAATTATCAAATAATTAATCAATTAATTTAATTAATAAATATAATCATATTATATTTATATCCTATAGTTTGATATCATATATCTATTATAGTTTTTTCTCCTCTACTTGATATAAATCATATTTATATCTAATTTCCTCCAAAATAATGTATCTCATACATTTAGCCAATTATATCATATATAATTAACTGGTCCAATTACATCATATATAATCGAACTTCCTCTTGTCAATTTGAACACTTCAAATTAACCCAAACACTGGTTCTTGACTTTATCCAAGCTACCCAGGTGACCTAATGAACCTGTGGCTCGAAGCTCCAATGGTACGTGAATAGCTGACTAAAATCTTTAGCCACGAGATCCACCATTCGTTAACTGTCGATGATTCCACTAAAGACCAACAGCTGAACTCTTCTTACCACAGATATATTTCTATGTCCATCGGATATAACCAATCATGAGTACATGACCCTTCACAGATGCTCGTAAGTACAGCTGGGCCAATTTACCATTTTTCCCCTATAATTACATCTCACTTCTTAAGTACCACTGATTCCTCTAATGAACAATACAACATAGTCCAACTATGTGTGAACACCTCTCGAGCTAAGAGAAGGTGTATGGCACCACATCGTTTAAGCCCTAGAATCAGCCCTTAAGGGAGCCATCTATATACTTACCCCTACATCGGGGAAGGAGTGAATTCCATCTTGTGTAGCTGTGTTCCCAGCTCCCAAATCAGACGAATCCCCAAAATGGTAGGTTTGAATCGGCGACCTAACCACTCGCACGCATACAAATCAAAGGACCGGCCTCAATGACGGGAGTTCCTAACTCACTCAGGATTGAGGTCATGTTACCTATGGTCATCCTAATGAAGTGAAGTCTCTATCATAAACAGTATTATATAACGAGACATTAACACTTCGTGGTCAGGTCTTATACAAACTCTTTGTATAGGGCGCCCCCGCTCGCATATCCCCAACACGAATGATCAAGACCAGACCATCTGTGACAAGTCACAACACTTGTGACCATGCCACAAAGCGGCTCGCGTTCGTAGCATTACCAGGATAAGGTTTCCCTCCTTTATCCATTTACTACAGACCATTTTGGTTATCACTCAAGACATGATCCACTTGTATGTCACTACATACATGCTTGAGTCACCTGCAGATAACTAGGGATTTTATGTATATTGGTTTGTGGTAAAGCAAATAAAACAAATAACCGAGCAAAACAATAAGATGTGAAGTAAATATCATATATTAAAAATCATAGGTGTTCGTATATACTGTTTACAAACTACAGGACACGAGACTTTAGGGCATCAACCCCAACACGCCCATCATTGCAATCAGTAGAGAGAAAGGTTGCTTCACCTTGAGCACTATAAATACCAGATGCCACCAAAGTAAAAGGGTTAACAAGTTAGATCATATACAAGATAGAAAGCCGTTAGTCTGTTCATATTCATACTTATACTTAGAAGATGGAGACGAGCTAAAAGACGAAGAAGCCGAGAGATCATTCTCGGTTAGATCGAGAGACTGTCGGAAAGCACTACAAAGGAAGAGAGGCCAACACTTGCGACAACAAGAAGACTCATCTAGATAGAGTTGGGGTGAAAAAGACAATGTAAAAGGCCACGGGAAGCAAGACATTGCTATCGGGCTTCTTATCTCTAAATTCCATTGCTATTCTATATTCAGCATCTTTATTTGTAGATAATGGAATTCTTATTTCAATCTATGTTCAATCTCTCCACATTTTGCATGAGTAGCTAAATTTTCGAATGGGTTGGGGAGTACTTAGCTAGCATGACCTAAGATTTACACTTTATGCGATCATCTTGTCTTATGTATGCGTCTTTCACCCTTTAGAGTTACTTGGAAGAGTAGTCTAAAGAAAGAATCTAGACTTGAGAGAGTCAGATTAGAATCTAGGCTTGAGAGAGTCAGATTAGAACCGCATAAGAAGGAAATAGAAACTTAGACATAAGTTCTATCACTATTTACGCATCGCATGCACCCTAGAAATAGGATATGATAGTATGCGGTCACCTTGTGTATGTGTGCATCATTCATCATCGCATAGACAAGAATAGAGGATCAAACACAAGTTCTATCAACATATTCATATACATCGCATGCGTCCTAAAAATAGGAATTACGGCATTTGCATTGAGAGATGACATGTTGTTTGTGTGTAGCATGATCTCATAACTTGTACGCAATCTTAGGAAGTAATAGCTAAACCCCTTCTCAACCCGTTCATCGCATACTCATTGTAATTCTCGATTTCATCAACTCTTTATTTGAACTCCGTCGCATAGGAAATTTTCTTAAACAAAACACCGTCCAACTTAATTTTTTTTCCACCGCAAGGGAATCAAAATTTACTGTAGCATATTCACTCAATAGTCCCTGTGTTAGACCCTGGACTTACCAGCAAAACCTAGTGAGGCTTATACTTGGGTTATACTAGGAAAAATTGCATGTGCAACGCATAACACATCACCGCAACTCATACCATAATCGCATCACATTTACAACGCACCACTATGCGATGAGCATGCTGGCCTACTCGATCGTTTAGTGCACGCGCCTACCATGCAACAAGTATCTCATACTCAGCGATCGTTTACCCCCATCGTTTACATGATTGAGTAAACTCTTTACTCGATCCCATAGCATCAGCCATGCGATCGTTTAGCAAATGTTACATGATCGCCTAGCCAAGTCTAAACGATCGTTTAGCCTAGGCTACATGATCTGAACAACCCTTGGTCTTCTTCCTCAATATGAACTGCATCTGCATTGAAGCTTCATCACTAACGACTCTTACAGACTCAAACACTTTGAATGCAGACTTGATAACAAAGTAATTATGCCCAAAAACAAAAGGGCCCTTACAAATTAACTTTGAAATGTAAAAGAAAGTAGTAAACAGGTGCAATCATCCAGAACATCCATTAATTCACATCCACAACTACATCTAACACTTAAACGCAATATAGATATGCTTAAATCCCACCAAGACTGTAACTGCATTTCAATACATCAATGGAATTTGGATTATAAGACCAACCTGACTCTGATACCAATTGAAGGAACTCTTGAACAAGAGAACCGTTGAGCCGAAACAGATCGTTCCAAACACATTGTGAAAGAACAACACATTTACAATCAAACAAGAATAGTTATGCATCATCGAGTAAATTACAGCATGTTTTTCAGTTAAAACCAAAGGGAAACAAGTGACATACCTTTGAAGAACTATACTTCGAGTATTTCCTCAATCAACACCAGTCAAGCATCCAAGCAAACTTGATCAAGTGTACGAACACAACGAACAACCAGTGAATCACACGAACTATCTGACCCTCGAATATAATCGAGTAAGACTCGACCCTTGACCCACGAACTGCAAACTCGACACTACAAAAAGGCTACCTTGGTATTCTCGGTGTGAGAATCCAGAAGGTGTAGGCTTTGTGTGGATTTAGTAGAGAGAAGAAGGAATTAAACGATCGAGTAATGGGAGAATGAGAAACGTCTATCGTATGGAGTTGGATACTCGATCGTATAGAAAACGAGGAGCTATCGTCTAGTAACGAGGAGCTTGATCATTTACTCTCTCAAAAGCTATCGTATAGCTTTTCTCTACCCGATTGAATATGATGCGATACTAAAAAATGAAAACAATTTTCATTTTTTATCCTTCAGGTATTAAAACTAATAATAACTTCCCACTTGATCGGTTAATAGATAAAAATAACTAACCACAGTTATCTTATAATTGTTTTTGTTATAAATAAATATAATACCTAATTTATCATATTATATTTATAACCTATAATTTTAATATCACATCATATGTAATATATAAACCATAGTACTTTTTCTCATTTATGACATATAATATAAATCATATTTATATTAATTCCTCAAATTAATGTATCAAATACATAAAATCAATCATATCACATATAATTTAATTAATTTAATTATATCATATATAATAAAATTCCCTCTTGTTAATTTGAATATTTTAAACTATCCCAAAAACTGATTCTCAACTTGAATCCATTAAGCTACCAAGGGGACCTTATGAACCTGTAGCATGAAATAACAATGGTATACGAATAACTAACTAAACTCTTTAATCACGATATCCACCATCCGTTAACTATCGGTCACTCCACTAAAGATCGATAGCTACACTCTTCGCACTATAGATATATTTTTGTGTCCATTGGATATAACCAATTAACAGTATGATGACCCTTCACAAATCGTTTGTAAGTACAGCTGGGCCAATTTACCATTTTGCCCTTGTAGTTACATCTAACTCTTTAAGTAACACTGGTTCCTCTAATGAACAATACATTATAGTCCCACTATGAATGAACACATCTCGGGCATGAGAAAGTGTGGTACCACATTATTCAAACCCCAGAATCAGCCCTTAAACGAGCAATTTATCTACTTACCCATGCTTCATGGCTTGAGTGAATTCCATCTTGTGTAGCTGAGTTCTCAACTCCCCAATCAGACGAATCCCCAAAGTGGTAGGTTTGAGTTAGAGATCTACCCACTCGCACCCATGCAAATCAAAGGACTACCCTTATAGGTAGGAGTTCCCAACTCACGCAGGATTAAGATCATATTACCTATGGTCATCCTAGTGAAATAAAAGTCTCTGTCATGAACAACGTTATATAACAAGACTAAACATTTTGTGCTCCGGTCTTATACAAACAACTTTGTATAGGATACCCCTGCTTGCATGTCTCCACATGAATGACCAAGATCAGATCATTTGTAGCACTTTACAACACTTGTAAACATCTACAAAGTGGGTCATATCCGTAATGTCACCAAGATAAGGTTTCCTTCATTTCTCCATATACTACAAACCAGTTAGGTTATCACTTAAAGCACGATCCACTTGTATGTCTCTACATACATGCTGAAGTTACAACGATAACCAGGGATCTTAGTTTATTGGTTTGTGGTTAATGCAACTAAAATATCTCATATTTCATAGATAGTAGTGAATAAAATATCTCATATTATTACATCACAAAGAGTTTGTTCATACACGTGTTTACAAACTACAGGACTCTATGAGATTTAGGGCATCAACTCCAACATGATCATGGTACTACAAGACTTGAGTGTACAAATCCTTCTTATCAGGCTCTTTATCTGAAATGGTAAGATGATTAGAAAGCCCTTTATGTGCAAAAAGTAAGAATTGAAACTTTAATAGTTGACAATCATAGAACTTATGTCTACTATTGAAGATTTGAAGCGTGAAATCTCTCAAGTTAAAGCTAAAAAGGATTCGGTATGCAAGAATGTCATAATGTTAAAAACTGGTACTGAGTCTCTGGAAAAAATTTGTGGTAACTCTAGGCTTGACTTTTCTAAAAAAGGAAGTCGACATTATAATCAGTCAAAACTAAAAGGGAAGCGAAAGATTGAGTTTGCTAGAGCTAAAGATCCAGAGTCTTATGGCTTTACAAGTTCATCTACCAACAGAAGGAACTCCAAGGTCCGTAGCGGAAGTGGTATCATCCCAATTTTAGATTTTTGTCAGAATTAGAAATTTACAGTATAGAAAATTATGCATTAAGAGTGAAATTTACATCATGTTGATTAACAGAGGAAAAGTATGGATCATGCTTACCCTTGAAGAAATCAAAACCTTCTTCACGAAATCCTCCTTTCCAAATTGATCTACCACGAACTAAGAGGTCGTCAATGAGGACACCACCACGAACGTTTCCTTTGTATTCTCTGGAGGGGAAGAGAATCCTCAGGAATGTGTGGGCTCTGAGTTCTTTTTGGAAGAGGAAGAGAATTTGAGAGGGAATTTTCTTAGGGAAAAAGAAGCACATGTTGAGAAGAGCTCTCTATCAATCTTATGTGAAGAAGATGATGAAAATGCTCCAAAAAAAAAAAAAACTGAATCGACCCACAACGCACGTCTGATGAGAGAAAATTAAGGTGAGGGAGTTGTAACTCCCTTCCTTTAATTTTAAATTTTAAAATTTAAATTAAGATAACTTTAATTTATATATATATATATATATATATATATATATATATATATATTAACTAACTTGTTATATGTATATAACTATATGTTGCATCAAATATAACATATAACCTATAGTTTGTATTTCTATCAATAACGTATAACATTTAATATAAATCACATTTGTACTAAAATTAATTATACGAATCGAATCCAAATAATTAATATTTGAATCTTGGGGTCGATGCCTTAAATCTCGTAGGGTCCTATAGTTTGTAATTGTATTGTACAAACTTTTTTTATTAATAAAATATGAGATATTTTATTTGAAATTTAGTAGCATAAACTCATGAACCAATAAACTAACATCCAAGGTTATCATCAATAGCTTAAACATGTATATAGAGACATACAGGTGGATCATGTTTAAGTGATAACCTAAATGGTCTGTAGTAGATGGATATTGTTGGATACC
The DNA here is from genome assembly GCF_027475165.1 of Benincasa hispida. NCBI lineage: Eukaryota > Viridiplantae > Streptophyta > Magnoliopsida > Cucurbitales > Cucurbitaceae > Benincasa > Benincasa hispida. The sequence goes on from NC_143478.1 coordinate 11,849,914, forward strand.
TTATCCAAGTGACAATACGAGTACGGCCTGCATCGTAGATGTTAGAATTATTGTAAAGTGCTACAAATGATTTGATCCTGATCATTCATGTGGAGACATGTGACCGGGGGTATTCTATACAATGGAGTTTGTATAAGACCGGACTATGACTAATCTTATTATATAACACCGTTAATTATAGAGACTTACATTTCATCAAGATGACCAATGATGACATAACTTGAATCCTGAGTGAGTTGTGAACTTCTACCTATAAAGGTGGTCCTTTGATTTGTATGGGTGAGAGTGGCCAAATCACCAACTCAATAAGCCTACCATTTTCGAGAATTGTCTGATTGGGAACTGGAAATACAGCTATACAAAAAGGAATCCACTCCTTCCCCAATGTCAGGGCAAGCAGATAAATTGCTCACTTAAGAGTTGATTCCAGGGCTTGAACTGAAGGATCCATAGTGAAGGGACCCTTGAGCAAAAGTAGATATCCTAAATCCCAATTCTTTATAGAATCATAATTTTTACATAGAAGAAGAAAAATTATGCATTTAAATGACAAATATACAACATGCTGTAAAAATAAATAAAAAGATTAGGGTTTCATAAACCCTTACCTTTGAAGACAATCTTCAATGGAGTCCTTCCCATGAACAATCAAGAACTGTGAATAAACTGTTCATAGTTAGATGCTCGCATGACACCCGTAGGGGCCAGCCAAAACGAAGGCTAGGCACTCGGATCAGCGCAAGGTCATAGAAACAATATCTAAACTACGCAAGGATAAAAATCATTTGGAAACAGCCCAGTTTAAAAAGCTTTTTTTTTTTCGAAATAAATCATGCGATGCCCTGAAAACAAGTAAATTCTTTTTGAAGGTTGGTCCTTAAATTTTAGAAATATTTTAAGAAAAGACCAGGATAGAAATTAAGAAGATTATGGTTCATAGGATTTGAATAAGGAACCTCGAGAAATCTAGGAAAGAAAAAGGCGGCTGACTCTCTAGAGAGAATCTTTAGTTTATGCTTGAGGACAAGCATTGTTTTAAATTTGGGGGTGTGATAACGGGCAGAAATACACGTTATTACAACACAAAGATGGAAAACAATGTAGGATTGCGACGGTAAAAATATGTAAAATCGTGTCCAAAAGCATTAAGTTGAGAACATTACGATTGCATGCGCCCATCGCATTAAAGCAGCTATGGATCCTTCAGTTCAAGGCAGAATTACGATCCAAGGAATTCAGTGTCCGAGCACATTAGAAGATTGCAACCGCAAAGCTATGTGATCGTATGCGTTCGTGAAGATCTGCTCAAGAAGATGGCTGCATAGAAACGGTGCATCAAGGTAAAAGCTTAATAAATCAGAATGGGACAGAAAGCTGATGACGGTCGAATTCGAATTTAGTTGACAAGCCGTTAACAATGCACTATAGCAAGTACACTCAACTTTTTGGTGACAATTAATCGGCACATCAGACATAGATTTAATGACATCCCATCATTGCAATCATTTGAGAAAAAAGCTCTTCACCCTGAAGTTCTATAAATACCAAAGGCCACCTTCATTAAAGGAGTTCCGTTCAGTTTTTCTCTAGTTTAGGTGTTTTAGAATTTTAGAGTTCTTTTCCACCATATACATAGATAGTCGTAGTCTGAAATTTCTATATACTTAGAAGGCGGAGGCGAAGGAAGAGAGACAACGCCGGAAGATCGTTCCTGGTGAGCTCGAGAGAGTGTCGGGAAGCATTGAGAATAGAGAGAGGGTCAACTCTTGCGAAAGCAAGAATATTCTTTTGGGCAGAATAGAGAAAGACACAGTGTAAAAGCTTTGGGAAGTAAGACATTGCTACCAGGCTCCCTATCCTTATCTTCCATTGTCATTCTGTATTCTAATTTCATTTATAAAATGGAAATTGCATCTCTACATCTGTTCACTCTTTTTACATTACGCATGAGTAACTAAACTTCTGAATGGGTTGAGAAGCACTTAGCTAGCATGACCTAAGATCTTTATTTTATGCGATCATCTTGACTAATGTATGCGTCCATCACCCCTTTAGAGCTACTCGAGAGAGAGTCTGAAGAAAGAACCTAGACTTAAGAGAGCTAGGTTAGAATCTAGGCTTAAGAAATTCAGATTAGAACCACATAAGCAAGAGATAGAAACTTAAAGATAAGTTCTGTTTGCTAGCATGCATCGCATGCACCGTAGAAATAGGTTATGGTAGTATGTGGTCGCCTTGTGTATGTGTGTGTCATTCATCATCGCATAGATAAGAATAGAGACTTAAACGTAAGTTCTATAGACATCATCGTATACATCGCATGCATCCTAAAACGAGGAGCTATAACATTTGCATTGAGAGATGACCTGCTATTGTATGTGTGTAGCATGATCGCTTAACTTGAATGCAATCTTAGGAAGTGTTAGCTAAATCCCTTCTCAACCCGTTCCCTACATACTCATTGTAACTTCCGTTGTTATTAACTCTTTTCTTAATTCCGCCGCATAGAATCTATACCTTAAACCAACATACTAACAACTTATTGTTTTATTTGTCACCGCAAAAGAATAAAAAATCACCATCGCATACTATCTCTAATCCCTATGTTCGACCCTGGGCTTACCAGGCAACCTAGTAGAATTTATACCTGGATTTTGCTAGGAAAACTTGTATGTACAACGCATATACCACCATCACAATAGACACTATTATTTCATCATATTCACAACACATCAATTATACCTTTGAAGAACTATTCTTCAAGTAAATCCCTCGAACTAACACATTCACGAACTCTTCAAACATGTCACGAACACTCCAAACGAACAATAGTAAACAGCAACTTAAACCAAAGAAGGACACTACCACTTAATGACCTTGGTATTCTCGGTATGAGAGCCTAGGAGTGGTGGGCTCTAGCTATTTTGCTTAGAGGTAGTTTGTGGGATGGAGGAGGAAGATGATCAAGGAAGAACTAACAGTATCGCATAGAGTTTTGTTCTTACTTGATCGTATAGTCTCTCAATCGTGAATGTTTATCTCTTGGAATAATAAAAATCTCATTCATAGAAAATATATTTGAATCATATTCAAATATTTGTTCCTCCAATTAAACTATAATGTATAAAATACATTATGTCAATTATATCATGTATAATTGAATTAATTTTAGTATATCATATATAATTAAACTCCCTCTTATTAATTTGAACATTTCAAATTAACCCAAAAACTTATTCTCAACTTAAATCCAACGGTACGTAAATAACTAATTAAACTCTTTAATCACATTATCTACCATCTGTTAACTATTGATAACTGGATGAAATGCACGTTATCATAGTACTAAGTTCTTAAACAATGTTCGATTGCGTTGATGAAATATGTTATTACGTCCATTAAGCATAAATTCTATAATATTGCGGTCGCATGTGTCCAACGTATTAGAGCAGTTGATCTTTACATTTTTGTGCAGAATATATGTTAACGCAATGTAGAGATTGCAATCATAGGAATACATTGGTCGATCGCAACTTCACCGCAAGACTTTGCGTTGATTGTGCTAGAAAACATTCGCCCAAGAAGAATCACCGCAACTTGGTCAATGCAACATGGTGGACGCATCCGGTTGAAAAGATTTTTAAGAACGATGGGATAGAAAGATGATGACAATCGGATCCAAATTAAGTTGATAGCCGATAATGGTTACAAAGTACATTCAGCTTTATCGGTAACAATCATCCGGCACGTCAATCAGGAATTAAAGTCGTCCCATCTGTATAACTGGAAGAGAGAAGTCACCTTCCACCTTTGATGCCCTATAAATATCAAGTGCAATCTTCAAAAAAGGGGTTCATCACTTAACGAATTCATGGGTGCTTCTGTTCATAGTTTTCTTTTCCATTTTATGGCAGAGCAAGAGAAGAGTGGTGGTGCCAGAGATCGCCCAGGGCAACTCGAGAGAGAACCTTGGGGCGTAAGAGTAGAGAGCGGGCTGACTCTTGTGAGAGCGAGAATATCTTTAGAGCACGAGTAGAAATAGTGTAAACACCTGGCAACAAGAAATTGCTCCAGGCTCTTTACTATACTTGCATTTTTATTTGTACTTCATCTCATATCTATTCAATGGAAGTTCTATTTCTACATCTGCTCACTTTCTTAATACGCATGAGTAGCTAAACTAGTTGAATGGGTTGAGAAAAACTAAGCTAACATGACCTAGGATGTTCATTGCTTGTGATTGTCTTGTTTTTATGTTGTGCAAAACACCCTCTAGAGTTACTCGAGAGAGAATCTAAAGAAAGAACCTAATGTTTCGAGAGAGCTAGGTTAGAATCTGGACTCGAAAAAGCAAGATTAGGCTTGCATAAACAAGAGATAGGAACTTAGAGATAAACTTTGTTTGTCAACTTGCATCACATGCATCCTAGGAATGGGAATGATATTATGTGGTTGCATATTTGTGTGAATGTCATGTTGTCATCGCATAAATGGAGATAGAGGTTTATGTGTAAGCCCTGTAGACTTATTGCATATTTATCGCATGCATTCTAGCCTTAGAAGCCGTAGCATTCACACCGAGAGGTGGTTTACCATTGTATGTATGTTGCATGATCGCAAAGCATGAACGCATTCTCGGGAGTGTTAGTCGAAACTTTTCTCAACCTGTTCACCGCATATTCATCGTATTTTCCGTTTACCAAATCTTTTCAAACTCTGCCGCATTCGTTATTTATTTTCATCAACGCAAACAATAAACCCAACGAATTATTTTTGTGTCCATTGGTTATAACCAATCAACAGTATGATAACTCTTCACAAATTGCTCTAAGTACAACAGGACCAAATTACCGTTTTGCCCCTGTATTTACATCTAACTTCTTAAATACCATTGATCCCTCTAATGAACAATAGATCATAGTCCTACATGACTAAACCCCTCTCGAGCCAGGAGAGGGTGTGGGGCCACATTGTTCAAGACCTGGAATCAGCCCTTAAGGGAGCAATTTATCTACTTACCACTGTTTCAGGGAAGGAGTGAATTTCATCTTGTGTAGCTGAGTTCCCAATTCCTCAATCAGACGAATCCCCAAAATGGTAGGCTTGTTGAGTTGGCGATTTAGCCACTCTCACCCATGCAAATCAAAGGACCGCTCTCATAGGCAGGAATTCACAACTCACTCAGGATTAAGGTCATGTTACCTATGATCATCCTAGTGAAATGAAAATCTCTATTATGAACAACGTTATATAATGAGACTAAAAATTTCTTGGTTCGATCTTATATAAACTTCTTTATATAGAATATCCCCGCTCGCATGTCTAATACATGATTGATCAGGATCAGATCATTTTTAGCACTTTACAACATTTGTAACACCTACAAAGCAGGCCATACTCATAGTGTCACAAGGATAAGGTACCTAGCCTTATCTATATACTACAGACCATTTAGATTATAACTTAAACACCATCCACTTGTATGTCTCCACATACATGTTTAAGTTACAATGATAACCATGGATGTTAGTTTATTAGTTTATTATTAATGCAACTAAAATATCACAAATTTCATAGACAGAAGTGAATAAAATATCATATATCATTAATCACAGAAATGTTTGTCCATACAATGTTTACAAACTATAGGACCCTACGAGGAGGCAAAGAATATTCTGGACCGCATCTCCAAGAACCATGAAGACTGGAGGGAGAGTGACCAGAGATTGAGACTCAAAGATTCTGACACAGATAACGGTGTCATTGGTTCATTACAAAACCAAATGACCGCAATGATGAATTTGATTCAAGGAATGGCGATCAGCATCCCAACACTGCAAGGTGGGAAAATTAACGCAATAAGTCAAAACACCGCAAAGTGTGCGACTTACGGTGATGGACATGCGATGGAAGATTGCCTACAAAATCCACAGTTTGTATATTTTGAAAAGAATAATCCCTTTTCAAAAAGTTACAACCCCGGGTGGAGAAACCACCCCAATTTTGCTTGGAAGAACCAACAAAAAAATTTTCAATCTGTAGCGCAAAAAGAAGGGCCACCAGGATTCTTCCAACGCAACAATAGTCAGCAGAGCAACCAAGCAAGTAGCTCACAAAAACCAACACAATCGTATTCTCTAGAGAGCCTATTGAAGCAATATATAGAGAAAAACGAGACAGTGCTTCAAAGTCAGGCTACGTCCATACGCAACCTTGAATTGCAAATGAGCCCGATTGCGAATGAGCTGAAGAGTCAACTGCAAGGGGCGTTGCCAAGTTCTACCGAGCTTCCACGCAACCCAAAAGGATTAGGTAAGGAGCAATGTCAGGTTGTGACATTGCGTAGTGGAAAGGCTGTGGAGGGAGAAAAGAAGGATCAGAGTAGAACAACTTCCATCGCAACTGAGCTCGAGATTGTGGTAACGTAAGAAGAAGAAAGAGAAAACGAAGCAGTGGAATCTGAGGTTGCGTCGACCTCCAAGTCAAATGAAACGGGAACCGTGAAAGTCCAGTTACCACTTTTCCCTCAGAGACTAAGGAAGAAAAAAAAACGAAGAGGTACAGTACTAATGCTTCTTATCTATGTTAAAGCAATTGCATGTTAACATTCCATTCAGTGAAGCGATTGAGGAAATGCCTGCCTACATCAAGTTTCTGAAGGACATGGTAACTAAGAAAAGAGGCACCGGTGGCATTAATGCAAAGTTCCAAATCTATTATTCCACTGAAGATGAGAGATCCTGGGAGCTTTACTATTCCTTGCTTCATAGGAGGACTCTATATTGGGCAAGCCCTGTGTAACATGAGGGCCAACATAAATTTGATACCGCTGTCAATCTTTAGACAATTAAATATGGGGCAACTCGTGCCCACATCAATGACTCTCCAATTGGCTAACAGATCTTTGGTTCACCCAGAAGGTAAGGTGAAGGATGTGCTGATCATGATTGATAAATTTATTTTGCCAGCTGACTTCATCATTCTAGACTATGAGGCTGATAAAGATGTGCCCATCATTTTGGGACGACCTTCCCTATCAATGGGTCGTGCTCAAATTGATGTGCACAAGGGAGAAATCACTTTGAGCATAAACGGACATAAGCTTAAATTCAACATAATTCGTGCCATGAAATTCCCGGATGAGAAAGACCTCTAAGATTTTGACGATGACCTGAATTTGATTGAAGAGAAAAAGTCTGATGAAGAGTGTGAAGAAGAGGAAGCCAACGCATCCATAGCTGCCTGCAATGCGATCATAGCAAAAACAAACAAAGAAGAAGAAATGATCGCAACACAAGAAGAAAAGCCAAAAGAAGAAAGAAAAACAACGCAACCTTCCCTCGTGGAACCACCAACACTCGAACTGAAGACCCTACCAACACATTTGAAGTATGCATTTCAGGGGAAGAATGAGAAGCTGCCAGTGATAAATTCCTCTGAGCTCAACGCAGATCAAGAAAATGCGTTGATGAACATTCTCAAGAAACACGAGCGAGCAATTGGCTGGACGCTCGTTGACATCAGAGGAATTAGCCCTGCATACTACATACACCAAATTCGTCTTGAGGACGACCACAAAGCAACTATTGAAAATCAACGCAGACTTAACCCTGTGATAAAAGAGGTCGTCAAAAAGGAGATTATCAAATGGCTAGATGTGGGCATTATCTATCACATTGCAGATAACACGGGGTCAGCCCCTTCAATGTGTGCCGAAGAAGGGTGGGATGACGGTAATCCCCAATGAGATCAATGAATTAATACTGCAAAGAACCATTACTGGATGGCGCATATGTATGGACTACCACAAATTGAATGCGGCCACAAAGAAAGATCACTTCCCTTTGCCATTCATTGATAAAATGCTAGACAGACTAGCAGAGTATGATTTTTACTACTTCTTGGATGGATATATTGGGTACAATAAAATCATGATAGCTCTCGAAGACCAAGACAAGACCACATTCACCTGCCTATATAGGACATTCGCTTTTCGCCACATGTTGTTTGGTCACTACAATGCACCGCGCACGTTCTAAAGGTTCATGATGGCGATCTTTTTCAGATTTTCTCGAAGACTCGGTGGAAATATTTATGGATGACTTCTTCGTTTATGGGAACACCTGGCCAATTTGGAGAAAATTCAAAAAAGATGTGAAGGGATGAACCTGGTGCTCAACTAGAAAAAATGTCACATCATGGTGAAAGAGGGTATAGTGTTGGGACACAAGGTCTCCCGAGAAGGGTAAGAGGTGGACAAAGCAAAGATCGACGCAATTGAAAAGTTTCCACCTCCAACCAGCGTGAAGGCTGTGCGAAGCTTCTTTGGGCATGCTGGATTTTATAGACGATACGTCAAGGACTTTTCTAAAATAGCACGACCACGGAGTGCGTTGTTAGAGGCAGACAGAAGGTTTGAATTTGACAACAATTGCCTCAACACATTCCAAGTTTTAAAAGATGCGTTGTTTACCGCGCCCGTCTTGATTGCGCCGGATTGGACACTACCCTTCGAAATCGTGTGCGACGCAAGCGGGTATGCGATGGGAGCCGCATTTGCACAAAAGAAGAAAACTATTTTGCACCCCATCGCATATGCGAGTAAAACTCTAAACCCTGCTTAAATCAATTATACCACCACTGAAAAAGAACTCCTAACTGTGATTTTTGCGTTTGAAAAATTCTGGGCATATCTATTGGGAACCAAGGTACTCATTCACACTGATCACTCGGCAATCAAATATTTGATGACAAAGAAGGACGCAAAGCCGAGGTTGATCAGATGGTTTCTCCTCCTTTAACAATTTGATATTGAAATAATTGATCAGAAGGGGATAGAGAATCAAGTTGCGGATCACTTGTCCAGATAGGAAAATCCCGAGGTTGATTGCAATGAATCTGAGATGAGTGTTGTGTTTCCTGATGAGCAGCTATTCCACATAGAAGAATTACCCTGGTATGCGGACATCGTTAATTACTTGGTCTGTGAACAATTCCCTGAAGATTACACCTACCATCAACGGAAGAAGCTCAAGAATGAATGCAGACACTATTATTGGGATGAGTCGAATCTGTATAAAAGAGGTGCAGACCAAATCATTCGATTATGCGTACCAGATGCTGCTTAATAACGCATATTGTCACAGTGCCATGATTCACCATATGGAGAGCACTTTGGAGGGCAACGTACTGCAGCCCAAGTTTTGCAAAGTGGATTATTTTGGCCTTCATTGTTTAAGGATGCTGCCGACTACGCAATGTAATGTGATCGGTGTCAATGCACAGGCAACATTTCATGGAAGAAAGCAATGCCAATGAACACTATCTTGGAGCTGGAGCTATTTGACGTATGGGGGATTGATTTCATGGGACCATTCCCTCCTTCAAACGATAAGCACTATATTTTATTAGCCGTCGACTATGTCTCCAAGTGAGTAGAGGCAATTACATGTGCCGCAAGTGATGCGGCGGTAGTCTCCCAGTTCCTCAAGAAAAATATTTTCACTTATTTTGGCACTCCCCGTGCCATCATAAGTGATGAACGATCACACTTTGTCAATCACAATATAAAGGAGCTACGCAAATACAATATCCTCCACAAGGTGGCCACCGCATACCATCCACAAACAAATCGCCAGGCTGAAGTGTCCAAACGTGAAATTAAATTGATACTTGAGATGGTAGTGAAACCTTCGTGGAAGGATTGGGTAATGAAGCTTGATGATGCATTGTGGACATACCGGACCGCATTTGGAACACCTATAAGTATGTCCCCTATGCGTTGGTATTTGGCAAGGCGTGTCATTTGCCTTTGGAGCTGGAGTATAAGGCACTGTGGGTGGTAAAGAAGCTGAATTTTGATTTAAAAAAGGTAGGGGAAGCGTAGAAAATTCAACTAGTAGAGCTAGAAGAATGGAGGAACAACGCATATGAAAATGCGAAGATTTATAAAGAGCGTACCAAGCGCTGACATGATCAACGCATATGCGGTAAGAACCTCCAAGTCGGGCAAAAAGTCTTTCTTTTCTATTCACGTCTACGACTCTTCCCGAGAAAGCTAAAGTCACGTTGGTCTGGACCGTTCATAATTCGACAAGTTCTTTCGCATGGCGCGGTGGAATTATCAAATGACGACGGAACCAACATATTCAAAGACAATGGGCAGCGAGTAAAGGCATACCATGGAGAAGACTGGCATCGCCAAGTCGACTCCATGGAACTAAGAGACTTTGAATGAAGAAGGAAGTAGGTAGTCCCTGCATTATCAAATGATCGCAACTTACCAGGGACGCAAGTTTTAGGAAAGTTCAAGTCTTCAACTCTTTTCTCCACTACTCGGAATTTTCACTATCTTTACAATTCTGATTTATCCTTACTTTACTATCACTATCGCTGCTATATATATAAAAAAACAAAAAAAATTGTGATAATGATTTTTATTTTGTTTAAAATAATTTGACCCTCTCTTTGTTTTTCTTACAAAGATCGAGGCACTGGATTGAGGAAATATTATGCAAAGCAGCACTTATCTTATTCCATCACTGCAACCCAATGAAGAGTGATCACCGTAAAGATGGATGCATCAATATAATATGGGCGACAGCGCAAATTTTAGGGTGTAATCTTCCTTATCTTTATTTCCAATTTTTGTGCTATCACATTGCATTTTAGATTTCAAAGTTTTATCACCGCACCTTCTTTAATCACCGGAATCATTTGACATAGATAAATTTAGCGAGTTACCGCATTCTGTTTCTTATCTAAGTATGATTTCAATGATGATAAATATGCTTCTATTTCTTTCGTATACACTAGAGTCAACTTAGTCTTAAAATAGTCACCTCATGAAATATTTCTCGAAGTTAGGGGTTTGCTAGCTTTCTTTCAAACTTTCTTTACAACGCAGTCTATGACCATCGCATGACTTATTTTAATCTTGTGGCAATGAGGACATTGCTGCATTTTAAATTTGGGGGTGAGGTATTTATTTTCGACCTTGCTATCTTCTACAAAAAAAAAACATTTATGAGAACAACAACTCCACTGTCAACGCAATGGGAAACCCATGTTAATAAGAGTTAAGTTGTGAAAGGCACTTACCCATAGTTGGATGTCTGCATGACACACGTAGGGGCAAGCCAAAACGAAAGTAAGTCACCAAGATCAACGCATAAACCAATGACCGCAACTCCACTGTCAAATCGGTATGAGTTTAGTCTGAGAAAGAGTGCATTGCTCGTAGTTGGATGTCCGCATGATACACGTGGGGGCAAGCCAAAACGAAGGCAAGGCATTCGGATCAGTGCAAGGTCAAAAAAAAAATAGCAATAAAGAAAATTTTTGTACAAGGATAAATCATTTGAATCCCCGGAGGAAAATTTTTATTTTAAAATAAATCATGTGATGTTCCGGAATTTAGTAAAGTCCTTTTGAAAGTTAAGCTTGCAATTCCTGTCTTAGAAATATTTTAGGAAGAGACTTGAACAAGACTTAAGGAAATTCTAGCATATAGGATTTGAACGAAGTATCCTTGAGAAATCTAGGGAAAGAAAACTTTGCGATTAACTTGCTAAAGGAATCTTTAGCTTATGCTTGAGGACAAGCATTGTTTAAATTTGGGGGTGTAATAACGGGCATAAATGCACGTTATCATAGTACTAAGTTCTTAAACAATATTGGATTGCATTGATGAAATATGTTAAAATGCGTTCATTAAGCATAAATTCTATAATATTGCGGTCGCATGTGTCCAACGCATTAGAGCAGTTAATCTTTACATTTTTGTGCAGAATATACGTTAACACAATGCAAAGATTGCGATCATAGGAATACATTGGTCGAGCGCAACTTCACCGCAAGACTTTGCATTGATCTTGCTCATAAACATTCGCCCAAGAAGAATCATCGCAACTTGGTCAGTGCAACATGGTGGGCGCATCCGGGTGAAAGGATAATTAAGAACGATGGGACAGAAAGCTGATGACAGTCGGATCCAAATTAAGTTGACAGCCAATAACGGTCACAAAGTACATTCAGCTTTATCGGTAACAATCATCTGGCGCGTCAATCAGGAATTAAAGTTGTCCCACCTGTACAACCAGGAGAGAGAAGCCGCCTTTCACCTTTGATGCTCTATAAATACCAAGTGCGATCTTCAGAAAAGAGGTTGACCAATTAACGGCTTCTATTCATAGTTTTCTTTTCCATTTTACGACAGAGCAAAATAAGAGTTGTTGTGCCAGAGATCGCCCAGGGCAGCTCGAGAGAGAACCTTGGAGCGTAAGAGCAGAGAGCGGGCCAACTCTCGTGAGAGCGAGAATATCTTTAGAGCACGAGTAGAAACAGTGTAAACGCCTGGCAGTAAGAAATTGCTCCAGGCTCTTTACTATACTTGCATTGTTATTTGTACTACATCTCATATCTATTCAATGGAAGTTCTATTTCTACATCTGCTCACTCTCTTAATACGCATGAGTAGCTAAACTAGTTGAATGGGTTGAGAAGAACTAAGCTAACATGACCTAGGAAGTTCATTGCTTGCAATTGTCTTGTTTTTATGTTGTGCAAAACACCCTCTAGAGTTACTCGAGAGAGAATCTAAAGAAAGAACCTAATATCTCGAGAGAGCTAGGTTAGAATCTAGACTAGAGCAAGACTTGGCTTACATAAACAAGAGATAGGGACTTAGAGATAAGCTCTATTTGTCAACTTACATCGCATGCATCTTAGGAATGGGAGTGATATTATGTGGTCGCATATTTGTGTGAATGTCATGTTGTTATCGCATAAATGGAGATAGAGGTTTATGTGTAAACCCTGTAGACTTATCGTATATTTATCGCATGCGTTCTAGCCTTAGAAGCCGTTTCATTCATGCCGAGAGGTGGTTTACTATTGTATGCATGTTGCATAATCGTAAAGCATGGACGCATTCTCGGGAGTGTTAGACAAAACTTTTCTCAACCTGTTCACTGCATATTCATCTTATTTCCCATTTTTCAAACTCTGCCGCATTCGTTATTTATTTTCATCAACGCAAACAACAAACCCAACGATTTATTTAACTGGTCACTGCAAGTTTTCATAAAAATCACCAACACAACTATTTTCACAAGTCCCTATGTTCGAATGTAGCAAATGTATCTATAAGGGACCTTTTGTCTAAGACTAGTTCTTTATAGGCTGTGGTATTTGAGTTGATAGAAACATAACACCCCTACCTGGGAACTTACCTGGAAAGGTGAATCAGGTAGATTTGCTACAAGCATGCAATGGTTTATTAAGGTTTATTAAAGTGTTTAATAAACACTAATCAAAATTGTTTAACTATCCAAAGTAAGTGTTACGTTTGGACAAATTTAATCAATCACTTAGTAAAAATCAGTAGCCGGATTTTTCTAAGTTAAATAACCATATGTAAAACACTTAATGGGAGGAAAATGGAGTATATGATACTTCATTTTACTTTTTCATGATTCTCTCTAAAAGTTCACATCGTGAGATCTATACTCGGCATCGAGGTACCTTGCTTGTGTCCCCCTACAGATGGTGTTTGTATAGGTCAATATCAAGGTAAATGGAGAGAGTGTTTATAGTAAGTGGGAGCGAGACATGTGTTAACACATCCCACAGTCTCTTTCATTAGATTGTAGAAAAGTTTCATGCTCGGCCTCGAGGCACATTTTCTTGTGCCCCTATAGATGGCATTTGCATGATTCTTTACCTTAAACTCTAGAAATGGATAGGATTACTTTAGTTTTTGCCCCAATCGGTTTTTTCCTACACTTGGCTCATTGGAGCAGAACTCTAGAATCTAAAATGAATGGTTACACTTACAAGAAATGTTAAGCGAGTTTAACTATTTCTAGACCAAACAATGGTGACTGATAGTTACAATAACAAGGAGTTGTTCTATCTATTGGTTGAGATAGTTTTATTTCGGTGAAGGGGCACCAGATCACCTTACGGTGGCTTTTGTCCTGACTCATTAAAACATCCTTACAAAATAGATGTCACTTAAGGTGTATTAGATTATTTTGCTAAATATGATTGGTTTCTCCAAATGGGTTAATGCACAATATACTAATATAAATAATTTGTATGGCTTCAGCAAATTAAAATCATGACTTTCGCAACACTTAACTTACTCGCTGCCAAAAAACTTACCCGCGAAAATTATACAATGTGGAAAAAAGCAATCAACACAATATGATCATCGATGACCTGCATTTTGTCCTTATGGCGGATTGATCTCCTATTCCTACTCAAAATGCCACTCAAAATGTTCGAGAGCCATACAAGTGCTGAATAAAGGCAAATAAAAAGGCCCGAAGCGTATATCTTAACTAGCCTTTCTGAAGTCCTGGCCAAAAAGCATGAACCCATGATCATTGCCTGTGAGTTCATGGAGTGCCTGTGGGGGATGTTCGGACAACCGTCCACACAACTCAAGCATGATGCTCTGAAACACATCTTCAATGTCCATATGCAAAAAGCAGCATAGACTAGAACACGTTCTCAACATGATAGTCCACTTCAACGTGGTGGAGATGAATGGGTCTATCATTGATGAAGCAGTCAGGTTAGCTTCATTTTGGAATCTTTACCTGAAAGTTTTCTACAGTTTTGTAACAATACTATTATGAACAGGATTGACTACAACCTGACCACCTTGCTCAATAAGCTTCAGAATTTTTCTTCCTCGATAAAAAGCAAGGAACAAAAAGGAGAGGCAAATGTTGCCTCGTCCTAAAAAAAAGTTCTACAGAGGATCGTGCTCTAGAACTAAGTTTTTGTCTTCTTCTTCCGACACCAAAAAGTAGAAGAAGAAGAAAGGTGGAAAAGGAAAAGCTAACCCACCAACTGCTACCTAGAAGGGCAAAAAGGCCAAGGCTGCAAAGGGAATTTGTTTCCATTGCAACCAGCAGGGACATTGGAAGAGGAACTGTCCCAAATACTTGGCAGAAAAGAAGAAAGCTAAGCAACGTAAATATGATTTACTTGTATTGGAGACTTGTTTAGTGAAAAATGATGATTTTGGCTGGATAATTGATTCACGCGCCACTAACCATGTTTGTTCTTCATTTTAGGAAATAAGTTTCTGACGAAAACTAGATGCTGGGGAGATGACAATGCGTATTGGAACTGGGCACGTCGTCTTAGTGGTGGTAGTGCGAGGATTCTAGCTGACTTTACATAATAGATATATTTTACTTGAAAATGTATTTGTGGTTCCTGGTTTGAAGAGGAACTTGATTTCTGTTGAGTGTTTATTAGAACAAAACTATTCTATACAAATCTTTGTAAATGAAGCATTTATTTCCAAGAATGGTATTAATATTTGTTTATCAAAGCTGGAAAATTATTTATATGTGCTAAGATCATCAGTAATTAAAGCCCCCTTAACACTAAAATGTTTAAAACTGCAGTAACTCAGAATAAAAGCTTTAAAATTTCTCCTAAAAAAATGCCCGTCTTTGGCACCAAAGTTCAAGACACATCAATCTCAATAGAATTGAAAGATTGGTCAAGAATGGACTTCTAAGCGAGTTAGAAGAAAATTCTTTACCAGTGTGTGAGTCATGCTTTGAAGGTAAAATGACTAAAAGATCTTTTACTGAAAAATGTCATAGGGCCAAAGGACCCTTAGAGCTTGTACATTCAGACCTCTGTGGTCAGATGAATGTTAAGACAAGAGGGGGTTTTGAATATTTCATCACCTTTACTCATGATTATTCAAGATATGGGTATGTTTATTTAATGCAATAGAAGTCTGAACCTTTTGAAAAGTTCAAAGAGTTTAAGGCTGAAGTTGAAAATGCATTAAATAAAACAATTAAAACATTTCAATCTGATCGAGGTGGAGAATTTTTGGATCTTACATTCCAAAAATATTTAATAGAGCATGGAATAGTATCCCAACTCTTAGTACACCTCAGCAGAATGATGTATCAGAAAGGAGAAATCGAACCCTATTAGATATGGTTCGGTCTATGATGAGTTATGCTTCCTTACCTAACTTGTTTTGGGGTTATGCAGTACAAACTGCAATTTATATTTTGAACCGTTTTCCATCTAAGAGTGTTACTAAAACACTTTTGGAATTATGGAATGGTCGTAAAGCCAGTTTACACCATTCAGGATCTAGAGTTGCCCAGCATATGTGCTTAAGGCAAGTCCTATGAAACTAGAACCTTGTTCAAAATTATGTCTATTTGTAGGGTACCCCAAAGGAACAAGAGGTGGTTACTTCTACGATTCTAAAGAAAATAAAGTGTTTGTTTCAAAAAACGCTACATTTTTAGAAGACTACATAAAGGAGCAGTTGTCATGCAGTAAGATTGTGTTGACTGAACTTTCCAAGGAAATTACTGAACCTTCAGCAAGAGTTGTTGAAGAACCCAACACCTCAACAAGAGTTATTGAAGTTGGTTCATCTAGGAGGTCATATCCACCTCAAGTGTTGAGGGAACCTCGACGTGGTGGGAGAATTGTGAACCCACCTATTCGTTATATGTGTTTAACATAAATTCTAACTATGATAGCTGATGAAGATGTTGAGGATCCATTGTCTTATAAAAAGACAATGGAGGATGTTGACAAAGATGAGTGTATCAAAGCTATAGATCTTGAAATGGAGTCTATGTACTTCAATTCTGTTTGGGATCTTATAGATCAACCTGATGGATTTAAACCTATAGGTTGCAAATGGATCTATAAGAGAATAAAGGGTTCTGAATGAAAGGTGCAAACCTTCAAGGCTAGACTTATGGCAAAAGGTTATATATAAGTTGAGGGTGAAGGAAATCGAAATCCCGATTGCCGTGAGCAGTGGAAGCAAGACCATTCTAAATTACAATCATGAATCAACAAATCATTTACAGTTGACTTAGTACAAGCGATTATGCAAATATACAGAGAAATTACAGCATGAACAACAAATGCATAAAGAGAACTCTATGCACATATACAGAAATGTCTCCACACTCCGATGCACAACTCTGATCGAACAATCGCAATCACGAGCGCTCGATCTACACAACCGCAACACCGCATGAACACAGCACGAACACTTTGCGCTTGTCCTCAACGATCTCCTCGGTCACGAACTCCTCTGCAGCACCACGGACGGACTCCTTCAAAGCACCACAAACAGCCTCCAGAAAACCTCAATAGTGTCAAGTTGAGTCTAACACCACCAACAAGGCGACCTTGGTATTCTCGGTGTAAGAATCCAGAGGGTGGGCTCTGTTCGGACTTGGTGTGAGGTAGACGAACGGAGGAAAGAACGATCACATACATGACTGAACAAATAGGAGAAGTCGAAGACCTATCATATAGGTCAATGCCCAATTGTTTAAGTAAAACTATGCGATCGTCTAGCAAAAGCTATGCGATCGTTTAACTCTATCGTTTAGCTTGGTTGATTCTACACGATCGTTTAGTAAACACTGCACGATCGTTTAGCTTGCACCTACACGATCATTTACCTAGCCCAGCTGTCATTTAGTAAATTTGTATTTACTTGACGACTTCTGTGAGTTTTTTTTGGCCGAAGAGAAAACTCAAATTCTTTTTCAACACTTTTGTAAAAACCTATTTTTCCAAATAGTAAATCAATTTCTTTTTAAACTCACGGTTACTGATAACAGGCAAAAATGCACATTATTACAGTGCTAAGTTCTTAAACAATGCTAGCTTGCATTGATAAAATATGTTAGATTGCGTCCAAAAAGCATTAAGTTCATAACATTGCGGTTGCATGTGTTCATCGCATAGAAACAGTTAACTTTTGTATTTTTATGCAGAATATGCATTGACGCAAGGCGAAAAGCGTGATCATAAGAAATCAACGGTCGAATAGCATTACCATAAGGCTTTGCGGTAATTTGTGCTCGTAAACATCTACTCAAGAAGGATTGTCGTATAGAGCCCGCGCAACTTGGTGGGCGCATCTGGGTGAAAGGCATAAATAATCACGATAGGATAGAAAGCGGATGACGATCGAATCTGAATTAAGTTGACAAGTCGCTAACGATAACAAGTACATAGAAATATTCGGCGCATCAGTCAGAGAATTAAAGTCATCCCATCTGTGCAATCATAAGAGAGAAGCCGCCTTTCACCCCAAAGCTCTATAAATACTGAAGGCATCCTTCGGAAAAGAGGTTCAGCTCGGATACTTAGATAATTTTCTCCATAGTTAGAATAGCCTTGTCCATAGTTTTCCTTTTTATTTTAAGGCGATGCGAGAGAAGAGAAGAGACGTTGGAAAATCGCTCAGGGCAACTCAAGAGAGAACCCGGAGGCGTAGAAAGCAGAGAGCGAGCCGACTCTCGTGAGAGCGAGACTATCTTTTGAACAAGAGTAGAAAAGACAGTGTAAAAGCCTGGGAAGCAAGAGATTGCTACCAGGAAATTTATTCTCTTCTTGCATTGTTATTGTGTATTTCAACTTTATATTTATAAAATGGAAGTTCTTATTCTACATCTATTCACTCTCTTAGCATGCATGAGTAGCTAAACTTATCGAATGGGTTGAGAAGAACTAAGCTAACATGACCTAGGATCTTCATCGCATGCGATTATCTTGTTTTATGTTGTGCCCCACACCCTTTTAGGGCTACTCAAGAGAGAGTCTGAAGAAAGAACCTAAGACTTGAGAGAGCTAGGTTAGAATCTAGACTCGAGAGAGCAAGATTAGATCTGCAGAAACAAGAGATAGGGACTTAGAGATAAGTTCTATTTGCCAACCTGCATCGCATGCACCCTAGAGATAGGTTATGATATTATGTGGTCGCCTTATTTGTGTGTGTGTCATTTTGTCATCGCATGGATAAGAATAGAGGCTTATGTGTAGGTTCTATAGACTTATCGCATATATCGCATGCGTTCTAGCATTAGAAGCTGTAGCATTCGCATCGAGAGATGGTTTACTATTGTATGTGTGTTGCATGGTTGCATGGCATGAACGCATCCTAGGAAGTGTTAGTCGAACCCTTATAAACCGTTCACCGCATACTCATTTCATCTTCCTCTTTATCAACTCTTTTCAAAACTCTTCCGCCTTTTTTATTTTTATTTTCTCTAAAAACAAACCAACAACTATTTGAGTTACTGGTTACCGATAAGTCTTTTTGAAAATTACCACCGCATACAGTTTTCCTAAGTCCCTGAGTTCGACCCTGGACTTACCAGGAAACTCGGTGGGGTTTATACTTGGATTCCACTGAGAAAACTTGTTGCTCACGCAATTCCATCACCGCATTTCATTCCTCATTTCCACCTCATAAAATAACGCATCAGTTACCATGATCAATATTCATCCACTACATTTGTTTATTTAAAAGAAAAAATATTAATTATCTAATAATTAATATTATCATAAATATAAATGATAAC
Source organism: Benincasa hispida (assembly GCF_027475165.1). NCBI lineage: Eukaryota > Viridiplantae > Streptophyta > Magnoliopsida > Cucurbitales > Cucurbitaceae > Benincasa > Benincasa hispida. The sequence continues at coordinate 11,869,314 of NC_143478.1, forward strand.
CAACTTATCATACTATATTTATAACCTATAGTTTTAATATTTCATCTCATGAAACATATAAACCATAGTTCTTTTCTATTCCATGGTACTTAATGTAAATCTCATTTACATCAATCCTCCACTAGATGTATCTTATACATCATACCGATTATATCATATATAATCAAAATACCTCTTGTCAATTTAAACATTTCAAATCAACACCAAGAACTGATCCTTCAACAGAATCCAAGCTACCAAGGGGACCTCATAGACTTGTAGATCCGAAGCTTTAACGGTACATGAATAACTGACTAAACTCTTTAGTCACGGGATCCACCATTTGTTAACTACCAGGCACTCCACTAAATACCGACACCTGAACTCTCCTCACTACAGATATATTATTGCCCATCTTAACCAATGAGCAGTACGATAACCCTTCACAGATCGCTCGTAAGTATAGTTGAGCCAATAACCGTTATGCCCATGTAGTTACATCTGTCTCCTTAAGTACCACTGATCCCTCTAATGAACATAAATCATAGTTCTACTATGACTGAGTCTTCTCTTCCAAAGAGAAGCTGTGGCCACTATGTTCAAACCCCGGAATCAGCCCTTAAGGGAGCAATCTATCTACTTAACCCTCCTTCGAGAAAGAAGTGAATTCCATATTGTGGATTGAGTTCCCAGCTCCTAGATCAGACAAGTCCCCAAAAAGGTAGACATGTTGAGTTGGCAATCTGGCCACTCCCACCCATACTAATAAAAGGACCGCCCTTAAAGGCAGGAGTTCAAAAACACTTAGGATTGAGGTCGTGTCACCTATGGTCGTTTAGGTGAGATGTAAGTCTCTAGTTTCAACGACGTTATATACAGAGTCTAGTCAACTCGTGGTCCAGGTATTATACAAACTCTTTGTATAGGACACCCCCGTTCCACGTCTCCACACGAATGGTCAGGATCTATCATTTATAGTAGTTTACAATACTTGCAAACCTCTACAAAGTGGGTCATATCCGTAGTGTCACTAGGATCAGGTATCCCACTTTAATCCTTATACTATAGACCGATTTAGGTTATCACTTAAGACATGATCTACTTGTATATCACATATACATGCTTAAGTTCACATAAGATAACCAATGAGCTTTGTTTATTGGATGAGTAAATGCCACTTATTTTATTCATTGAACAATGTGTATCTTGACAAAATAACGAGACTCCAGGAGAAATAGGACACCAATACCAACAATCTCCCACTTGTCCTAATGACTCAGAAGACTAATGTACAATATACAATAAACTAGGGCATACCCCAGTATCATCTCCCACTTGCCCTAGACAAGATGCCGCATGTCCCATAGACCCAGACTCTCCAAGTGACCCTCGAACACTTTAGCCGTGAGGGCCTTTGTAAAGGGATCAGCAACGTTGTGCTCTGATGCGATCTGCTCGACTATCACATCACCTTGATCAGGTGATATTTTCGTTCTATGTGCTTACCTCGACGATGACTCTGAGGCTCCTTTGAATTTGCCACAGCCCCGTTGTTATCACAATAAAGAGTGATAAGAAAATCCATATTTGGAACAACTTCCAAATATGTAAGGAACTTCCTCAGCCAAACAACCACTTTAGCTGCTTCACAAGCCGATACGTATTCGGCTTCCATAGTGGAGTCCGCGATGCATCCTTACTTAATGCTTTGCCAAATAGCTGCTTCACAAGCCACTACTCATTCACCGCAACTTTGCCTTTAGCTTTTGAGAATGTGTTCGTTCAAAACACTTCAAAAATTTGCAATGACTTATTCAAATGTTTTGGCTTACCCCCACGTGTGTCATGCGGGCATCCAACCTCGGTTGCGTTCCATATTCAACTCAACTCTTGTCTTGCTTGATTTGCCTTGCGCTGGATAGAGAAGTTACGCTTATGCGTTGATCCTGGCAATCTTACCTTCGTTTTGGCTTGCCCCTACGTGTGTCATGCAGAATCCAACTACGGGTAAGTAC